>NW_021822138.1:0-37982 GCF_901001165.1 Salmo trutta | reverse complement strand
TCAGGACAGTACCTCCCCGAATACAGGGCAGATTCAGGACAGTACTCCGCTTCACAATACAGAGATTCAGGACAGTACTCTCTTAGTACAGGAGATTCAGGACAGTACTCCCGCTCCAATACAGGCAGATTCAGGACAGTACTCTCTTCAATACAGTTAGATTCAGGACAGTACTCTCGCTTCAATACAGTTAGATTCAGGGCAGTACTCTCGCTTCAATACAGGCAGATTCAGGACAGTACTCCCCCTCCAATACAGGTAGATTCAGGACAGTACTCCTACTCCAGTACAGGCAGATTCAGGACAGTACTCCCCCTCCAATACAGGTAGATTCAGGACAGTACTCCTGCTCCAGTACAGGCAGATTCAGGACAATACTCTCTCCAATACAGGCAGATTCAGGACAGTACTCTCGCTTCAATACAGGCAGATTCAGGACAGTACTCTCGCTTCAATACAGTTAGATTCCGGACAGTACTCTCTCCAATACAGGCAGATTCAGGACAGTACTCCCCCTCCAATACAGGTAGATTCAGGACAGTATTCCCTCTCCAATACAGGCAGATTCAGGACAGTACTCCTGCTCCAGTACAGGCAGATTCAGGACAGTACTCCCCCTCCAATACAGGCAGATTCAGGACAGTACTCCCCCTCCAATACAGGAAGATTCAGGACAGTACTCCCCCTCCAATACAGCCAGATTCAGGACAGTACTCCCCCTCCAATACAGGCAGATTCAGGACAGTGCTCCCCCTCCACTACAGGTAGATTCAGGACAGTACTCCCCCTCCAATACAGGCAGATTCAGGACAGTAGTCCCCCTCAAATACATACAGATTCAGGACAGTACTCCCCCTCCAATACAGGAAGATTCAGGACAGTACTCCCCCTCCAATACAGCCAGATTCAGGACAGTACTCCCCCTCCAATACAGGCAGATTCAGGACAGTGCTCCCCCTCCACTACAGGTAGATTCAGGACAGTACTCCCCCTCCAATACAGGCAGATTCAGGACAGTAGTCCCCCTCAAATACATACAGATTCAGGACAGTACTCCCCCTCCAATACAGGTAGATTCAGGACAGTACTCCTGCTCCAGTACAGGCAGATTCAGGACAGTACTCCCCCTCCAATACAGGCAGATTCAGGACAGTACTCCTGCTCCAGTACAGGCAGATTCAGGACAGTACTCCCCTTCCAATACAGGCAGATTCAGGACAGTACTCCTGCTCCAGTACAGGAAGATTCAGGACATTACTCCCCCTCCAATACAGGCAGATTCATAACAGTACTCCCCCTCCAATACAGGCAGATTCAGGACAGTACTCCCCCTCCAATACAGGCAGATTCAGGACAGTACTCTTTACTACAGGTAGATTCAGGACAGTACTCCCCCTCCAATACAGGCAGATTCAGGACAATACTCTCTCCAATACGGGCAGATTCAGGACAGTACTCCCCCTCCAATACAGGAAGATTCAGGACAGTACTCCCCCTCCAATACAGGCAGATTCAGGACAGTACTCCCCCTCCAATACAGGTAGATTCAGGACAGTACTCCCACTCCAATACAGGCAGATTCAGGACAGTACTCTCTTTAGTACAGGCAGATTCAGGACAGTACTCCCCCTCCAATACAGGTAGATTCAGGACAGTACTCCCCCTCCAATACAGGCAGATTCAGGACAGTACTCTCTTTAGTACAGGCAGGTTCAGGACAGTACTCCCGCGCCAATACAGGCAGATTCAGGACAGTACTCCCCCTCCAATACAGGCAGATTCAGGACAGTACTCTCGCTTCAATACAGTTAGATTCAGGACAGTACTCTCTTTAGTACAGGCAGGTTCAGGACAGTACTCCCACTCCAATACAGGCAGATTCAGGACAGTACTCTCGCTTCAATACAGTTAGATTCAGGACAGTACTCTCGCTTCAATACAGTTAGATTCAGGGCAGTACTCTCGCTTCAATACAGTTATATTCCGGACAGTACTCTCTCCAATACAGGCAGATTCAGGACAGTATTCCCCCTCCAATACAGGTAGATTCAGGACAGTATTCCCTCTCCAATACAGGCAGATTCAGGACAGTACTCCTGCTCCAGTACAGGCAGATTCAGGACAGTACTCCCCCTCCAATACAGGTAGATTCAGGAAGGTACTCCTGCTCCAGTACAGGCAGATTCAGGACAATACTTTCTCCAATACAGGCAGATTCAGGACAGTACTCTCGCTTCAATACAGGCAGATTCCGGACAGTACTCTCTCCAATACAGGCAGATTCAGGACAGTACTCCCCCTCCAATACAGGTAGATTCAGAACAGTACTCCCCCTCCAATACACGCAGATTCAGGACAGCACTCCCCCTCCAATACAGGCAGATTCAGGACAGTACTCCCCCTCAAATACATACAGATTCAGGACAGTACTCCCCCTCCAATACAGGCAGATTCAGGACAGTACTCCCCCTCCAATACAGGCATATTAAGGACAGTACTCCCCCTCCAATACAGCAAGATTCAGGACAGTACTCCCCTCCAATACAGGCAGATTCAGGACAGTACTCCCCCTCCAATACAGGCAGATTCAGGACAGTACTCTCTTTAGTACAGGCAGATTCAGGACAGTACTCCCCCTCCAATACAGGTAGATTCAGGACAGTACTCCTGCTCCAGTACAGGCAGATTCAGGACAATACTCTCTCCAATACAGGCAGATTCAGGACAGTACTCTCGCTTCAATACAGGCAGATTCAGGACAGTACTCTCGCTTCAATACAGTTAGATTCCGGACAGTACTCTCTCCAATACAGTCAGATTCAGGACAGTACTCCCCCTCCAATACAGGTAGATTCAGGACAGTATTCCCTCTCCAATACAGGCAGATTCAGGACAGTACTCCTGCTCCAGTACAGTCAGATTCAGGACAGTACTCCCCTCCAATACAGGCAGATTCAGGACAGTACTCCCCCTCCAATACAGGCAGATTCAGGACAGTACTCTCTTTAGTACAGGCAGATTCAGGACAGTACTCCCCCTCCAATACAGGTAGATTCAGGACAGTACTCCTGCTCCAGTACAGGCAGATTCAGGACAATACTCTCTCCAATACAGGCAGATTCAGGACAGTACTCTCGCTTCAATACAGGCAGATTCAGGACAGTACTCTCGCTTCAATACAGTTAGATTCCGGACAGTACTCTCTCCAATACAGGCAGATTCAGGACAGTACTCCCCCTCCAATACAGGTAGATTCAGGACAGTATTCCCTCTCCAATACAGGCAGATTCAGGACAGTACTCCTGCTCCAGTACAGTCAGATTCAGGACAGTACTCCCCCTCCAATACAGGTAGATTCAGGAAGGTACTCCTGCTCCAGTACAGGCAGATTCAGGACAATACTTTCTCCAATACAGGCAGATTCCGGACAGTACTCTCTCCAATACAGGCAGATTCAGGACAGTACTCCCCCTCCAATACAGGTAGATTCAGAACAGTACTCCCCCTCCAATACACGCAGATTCAGGACAGCACTCCCCCTCCAATACAGGCAGATTCAGGACAGTACTCCCCCTCAAATACATACAGATTCAGGACAGTACTCCCCCTCCAATACAGGCAGATTCAGGACAGTACTCCCCCTCCAATACAGGCAGATTCAGGACAGTACTCCCCCTCCAATACAGCAAGATTCAGGACAGTACTCCCCCTCCAATACAGGCAGATTCAGGACAGTACTCCCCTTCCAATACAGGTAGATTCAGGACACTACTCCCCCTCCAATACAGGCAGATTCAGGACAGTACTCTCTTTGGTACAGGCAGATTCAGGACAGTACTCCCCCTCCAATACAGGTAGATTCAGGACAGTACTCCTGCTCCAGTACAGGCAGATTTAGGACAGTACTCCCCCTCCAATACAGGCAGATTCAGGACAGTACTCCTTCTCCAGTACAGGCAGATTCAGGACAGTACTCCCCCTCCAATACAGGCAGATTCAGGACAGTACTCTCGCTTCAATACAGTTAGATTCCGGACAGTACTCTCTCCAATACAGGCAGATTCAGGACAGTACTCCCCCTCCAATACAGGTAGATTCAGGACAGTACTCCCCCTCCAATACAGGCAGATTCAGGACAGCACTCCCCCTCCAATACAGGCAGATTCAGGACAGTAGTCCCCCTCAAATACATACAGATTCAGGACAGTACTCCCCCTCCAATACAGGCAGATTCAGGACAGTACTCCCCCTCCAATACAGGCAGATTCAGGACAGTACTCCCCCTCCAATACATTCAGATTCAGGACAGTACTCCCCCTCCAATACAGGAAGATTCAGGACAGTACTCCCCCTCCAATACAGGCAGATTCAGGACAGTACTCCCCCTCCAATACAGGTAGATTCAGGACAGTACTCCCCCTCCAATACAGGCAGATTCAGGACAGTAGTCCCCCTCAAATACATACAGATTCAGGACAGTACTCCCCCTCCAATACAGGTAGATTCAGGACAGTACTCCTGCTCCAGTACAGGCAGATTCAGGACAGTACTCCCCCTCCAATACAGGCAGATTCAGGACAGTACTCCTGCTCCAGTACAGGCAGATTCAGGACAGTACTCCCCCTCCAATACACTCAGATTCAGGACAGTACTCCTGCTCCAGTACAGGAAGATTCAGGACAGTACTCCCCCTCCAATACAGGCAGATTCATGACAGTACTCCCCCTCCAATACAGGCAGATTCAGGACAGTACTCCCCCTCCAATACAGGCAGATTCAGGACAGTACTCTTTACTACAGGTAGATTCAGGACAGTACTCCCCCTCCAATACAGGCAGATTCAGGACAATACTCTCTCCAATACGGGCAGATTCAGGACAGTACTCTCTCCAATACAGGCAGATTCAGGACAGTACTCTCTTTAGTACAGGTAGATTCTGGACAGTACTCCCGCGCCAATACAGGCAGATTCAGGACAGTACTCCCCCTCCAATACAGGCAGATTCAGGACAGTACTCTCGCTTCAATACAGTTAGATTCAGGACAGTACTCTCTTTAGTACAGGCAGGTTCAGGACAGTACTCCCACTCCAATACAGGCAGATTCAGGACAGTACTCTCGCTTCAATACAGTTAGATTCAGGACAGTACTCTCGCTTCAATACAGTTAGATTCAGGGCAGTACTCTCGCTTCAATACAGTTATATTCCGGACAGTACTCTCTCCAATACAGGCAGATTCAGGACAGTACTCCCCCTCCAATACAGGTAGATTCAGGATAGTACTCCTGCTCCAGTACAGGCAGATTCAGGACAGTACTCCCCCTCCAATACAGGTAGATTCAGGACAGTACTCCTGCTCCAGTACAGGCAGATTCAGGACAATACTCTCTCCAATACAGGTAGATTCAGAACAGTACTCCCCCTCCAATACACGCAGATTCAGGACAGCACTCCCCCTCCAATACAGGCAGATTCAGGACAGTACTCCCCCTCAAATACATACAGATTCAGGACAGTACTCCCCCTCCAATACAGGCAGATTCAGGACAGTACTCCCCCTCCAATACAGGCAGATTCAGGACAGTACTCCCCCTCCAATACAGCAAGATTCAGGACAGTACTCCCCCTCCAATACAGGCAGATTCAGGACAGTACTCCCCCTCCAATACAGGTAGATTCAGGACAGTACTCCCCCTCCAATACAGGCAGATTCAGGACAGTACTCCTGCTCCAGTACAGACAGATTCAGGACAGTACTCCCCCTCCAATACAAGCAGATTCAGGACAGTACTCCTGCTCCAGTACAGGAAGATTCAGGACAGTACTCCCCCTCCAATACAGGCAGATTCAGGACAGTACTCCCCCTCCAATACAGGCAGATTCAGGACAGTACTCTTTACTACAGGTAGATTCAGGACAATACTCCCTCTCCAATACAGGCAGATTCAGGACAATACTCTCTCCAATACGGGCAGATTCAGGACAGTACTCTCTCCAATACAGGCAGATTCAGGACAGTACTCCCCCTCCAATACAGGCAGATTCAGGACAGTACTCCTCCTCCAATACAGGTAGATTCAGGACAATTCTCTCTCCAATACAGGCAGATTCAGGACAGTACTCTCTTTAGTACAGGCAGGTTCAGGACAGTACTCCCGCGCCAATACAGGCAGATTCAGGACAGTACTCCCCCTCCAATACAGGCAGATTCAGGACAGTACTCTCGCTTCAATACAGTTAGATTCAGGACAGTACTCTCTTTAGTACAGGCAGGTTCAGGACAGTACTCCCACTCCAATACAGGCAGATTCAGGACAGTACTCTCGCTTCAATACAGTTAGATTCAGGACAGTACTCTCGCTTCAATACAGTTAGATTCAGGGCAGTACTCTCGCTTCAATACAGTTATATTCCGGACAGTACTCTCTCCAATACAGGCAGATTCAGGACAGTACTCCCCCTCCAATACAGGTAGATTCAGGACAGTATTCCCTCTCCAATACGGGCAGATTCAGGACAGTACTCCCCCTCCAATACAGGCAGATTCAGGACAGTACTCCCCCTCCAATACAGGAAGATTCAGGACAGTACTCCCCCTCCAATACAGGAAGATTCAGGACAGTACTCCCCCTCCAATACACGCAGATTCAGGACAGTACTCCCCCTTTCAATACAGGTAGATTCAGGACAGTACTCCCCCTCCAATACAGGCAGATTCAGGACAGTACTCTCTTTAGTACAGGCAGATTCAGGACAGTACTCCCCCTCCAATACAGGTAGATTCAGGACAGTACGCCTGCTCCTGTACAGGCAGATTCAGGACAGTACTCCCCCTCCAATACAGTCAGATTCAGGACAGTACTCCCCCTCCAATACAGGTAGATTCAGGACAGTACGCCTGCTCCTGTACAGGCAGATTCAGGACAGTACTCCCCCTCCAATACAGGCAGATTCAGGACAGTACTCCCCCTCCAATACAGGCAGATTCAGGACAGTACTCTCTCCAATACAGGTAGATTCAGGACAGTACTCCCCCTCCAATACAGGCAGATTCAGGACAGTACTCTCTCCAATACTGGCAGATTCAGGACAGTACTCTCTCCAATACAGGCAGATTCAGGACAGTACTCTTTAGTACAGGCAGGTTCAGGACAGTACTCCTTCGCCAATACAGGCAGATTCAGGACAGTACTCCCCCTCCAATACAGGCAGATTCAGGACAGTACTTTCGCTTCAATACAATTAGATTCAGGACAGTACTCTCGCTTCAATACAGTTAGATTCCGGACATTACTCTCTCCAATACAGGCAGATTCAGGACAATACTCCCCCTCCAATACAGGCAGATTCAGGACAGTTCTCCCCCTACAATACAGGCAGATTCAGGACAGTTCTCCCCCTCCAATACAGGCAGATTCAGGACAGTTCTCCCTCTCCAATACAGGCAGATTCAGGACAGTACTCCCCCTCCAATACAGGCAGATTCAGGACAGTACTCTCTCCAATGCAGGTAGATTCAGGACAGTACTCCCCCTCCAATACAGGTAGATTCATGACAGTACTCTCGCTTCAATACAGTTAGATTCAGGACAGTACTCTCGCTTCAATACAGTTAGATTCAGGACAGTACTCTCACTTCAATACAGTTAGATTCAGGACAGTACTCTCTCCAATACAGGCAGATTCAGGACAGTTCTCCCCCTCCAATACAGGCAGATTCAGGACAGTTCTCCCCCTCCAATACAGGCAGATTCAGCACAGTTCTCCCTCTCCAATACAGGCAGATTCAGGACAGTACTCCCCCTCCAATACAGGCAGATTCAGGACAGTACTCCCCCTCCAATACAGGCAGATTCAGGACAGTACTCTCTCCAATGCAGGTAGATTCAGGACAGTACTCCCCCTCCAATACAGGTAGATTCAGGACAGTACTCCCCCTCCAATACAGGCAGATTCAGGACAGTACTCCCCCTCCAATACAGGTAGATTCAGGACAGTACTCCCCCTCCAATACAGGTAGATTCATGACAGTACTCTTGCTTCAATACAGTTAGATTCAGGACAGTACTCTCTCTTCAATACAATTAGATTCAGGACAGTACTCTCGCTTCAATACAGTTAGATTCCGGACAGTACTCTCTCCAATACAGGCAGATTCAGGACAGTACTCCCCCTCCAATACAGGTAGATTCAGGACAGTACTCCCCCTCCAATACAGGCAGATTCAGGACAGTACTCCCCCTCCAATACAGGCAGATTCAGGACAGTACTCCCCCTCCAATACAGGCAGATTCAGGACAGTACTCCTTCTCCAGTACAGGCAGATTCAGGACAGTACTCCCCCTCCAATACAGGCAGATTCAGGACAGTACTCTCGCTTCAATACAGTTAGATTCCGGACAGTACTCTCTCCAATACAGGCAGATTCAGGACAGTACTCCCCCTCCAATACAGGTAGATTCAGGACAGTACTCCTCCTCCAATACAGGCAGATTCAGGACAGCACTCCCCCTCCAATACAGGCAGATTCAGGACAGTAGTCCCCCTCAAATACATACAGATTCAGGACAGTACTCCCCCTCCAATACAGGCAGATTCAGGACAGTACTCCCCCTCCAATACAGGCAGATTCAGGACAGTACTCCCCCTCCAATACATTCAGATTCAGGACAGTACTCCCCCTCCAATACAGGCAGATTCAGGACAGTACTCCCCCTCCAATACAGGCAGATTCAGGACAGTACTCCCCCTCCAATACAGGTAGATTCAGGACAGTACTCCCCCTCCAATACAGGCAGATTCAGGACAGTAGTCCCCCTCAAATACATACAGATTCAGGACAGTACTCCCCCTCCAATACAGGTAGATTCAGGACAGTACTCCTGCTCCAGTACAGGCAGACTCAGGACAGTACTCCCCCTCCAATACAGGCAGATTCAGGACAGTACTCCTGCTCCAGTACAGGCAGATTCAGGACAGTACTCCCCCTCCAATACAGGCAGATTCAGGACAGTACTCTCGCTTCAATATAGTTAGATTCAGGACAGTACTCTCGCTTCAATACAGTTAGATTCAGGGCAGTACTCTCGCTTCAATACAGTTATATTCCGGACAGTACTCTCTCCAATACAGGCAGATTCACGACAGTACTCCCCCTCCAATACAGGTAGATTCAGGATAGTACTCCTGCTCCAGTACAGGCAGATTCAGGACAGTACTCCCCCTCCAATACAGGTAGATTCAGGACAGTACTCCTGCTCCAGTACAGGCAGATTCAGGACAATACTCTCTCCAATACAGGTAGATTCAGAACAGTACTCCCCCTCCAATACACGCAGATTCAGGACAGCACTCCCCCTCCAATACAGGCAGATTCAGGACAGTACTCCCCCTCAAATACATACAGATTCAGGACAGTTCTCCCCCTCCAATACAGGCAGATTCAGGACAGTTCTCCCCCTCCAATACAGGCAGATTCAGCACAGTTCTCCCTCTCCAATACAGGCAGATTCAGGACAGTACTCCCCCTCCAATACAGGCAGATTCAGGACAGTACTCCCCCTCCAATACAGGCAGATTCAGGACTGTACTCTCTCCAATGCAGGTAGATTCAGGACAGTACTCCCCCTCCAATACAGGTAGATTCAGGACAGTACTCCCCCTCCAATACAGGCAGATTCAGGACAGTACTCCCCCTCCAATACAGGTAGATTCAGGACAGTACTCCCCCTCCAATACAGGTAGATTCATGACAGTACTCTTGCTTCAATACAGTTAGATTCAGGACAGTACTCTCTCTTCAATACAATTAGATTCAGGACAGTACTCTCGCTTCAATACAGTTAGATTCCGGACAGTACTCTCTCCAATACAGGCAGATTCAGGACAGTACTCCCCCTCCAATACAGGTAGATTCAGGACAGTACTCCCCCTCCAATACAGGCAGATTCAGGACAGTACTCCCCCTCCAATACAGGCAGATTCAGGACAGTACTCCCCCTCCAATACAGGCAGATTCAGGACAGTACTCCTTCTCCAGTACAGGCAGATTCAGGACAGTACTCCCCCTCCAATACAGGCAGATTCAGGACAGTACTCTCGCTTCAATACAGTTAGATTCCGGACAGTACTCTCTCCAATACAGGCAGATTCAGGACAGTACTCCCCCTCCAATACAGGTAGATTCAGGACAGTACTCCTCCTCCAATACAGGCAGATTCAGGACAGCACTCCCCCTCCAATACAGGCAGATTCAGGACAGTAGTCCCCCTCAAATACATACAGATTCAGGACAGTACTCCCCCTCCAATACAGGCAGATTCAGGACAGTACTCCCCCTCCAATACAGGCAGATTCAGGACAGTACTCCCCCTCCAATACATTCAGATTCAGGACAGTACTCCCCCTCCAATACAGGAAGATTCAGGACAGTACTCCCCCTCCAATACAGGCAGATTCAGGACAGTACTCCCCCTCCAATACAGGTAGATTCAGGACAGTACTCCCCCTCCAATACAGGCAGATTCAGGACAGTAGTCCCCCTCAAATACATACAGATTCAGGACAGTACTCCCCCTCCAATACAGGTAGATTCAGGACAGTACTCCTGCTCCAGTACAGGCAGACTCAGGACAGTACTCCCCCTCCAATACAGGCAGATTCAGGACAGTACTCCTGCTCCAGTACAGGCAGATTCAGGACAGTACTCCCCCTCCAATACAGGCAGATTCAGGACAGTACTCTCGCTTCAATATAGTTAGATTCAGGACAGTACTCTCGCTTCAATACAGTTAGATTCAGGGCAGTACTCTCGCTTCAATACAGTTATATTCCGGACAGTACTCTCTCCAATACAGGCAGATTCACGACAGTACTCCCCCTCCAATACAGGTAGATTCAGGATAGTACTCCTGCTCCAGTACAGGCAGATTCAGGACAGTACTCCCCCTCCAATACAGGTAGATTCAGGACAGTACTCCTGCTCCAGTACAGGCAGATTCAGGACAATACTCTCTCCAATACAGGTAGATTCAGAACAGTACTCCCCCTCCAATACACGCAGATTCAGGACAGCACTCCCCCTCCAATACAGGCAGATTCAGGACAGTACTCCCCCTCAAATACATACAGATTCAGGACAGTTCTCCCCCTCCAATACAGGCAGATTCAGGACAGTTCTCCCCCTCCAATACAGGCAGATTCAGCACAGTTCTCCCTCTCCAATACAGGCAGATTCAGGACAGTACTCCCCCTCCAATACAGGCAGATTCAGGACAGTACTCCCCCTCCAATACAGGCAGATTCAGGACAGTACTCTCTCCAATGCAGGTAGATTCAGGACAGTACTCCCCCTCCAATACAGGTAGATTCAGGACAGTACTCCCCCTCCAATACAGGCAGATTCAGGACAGTACTCCCCCTCCAATACAGGTAGATTCAGGACAGTACTCCCCCTCCAATACAGGTAGATTCATGACAGTACTCTTGCTTCAATACAGTTAGATTCAGGACAGTACTCTCTCTTCAATACAATTAGATTCAGGACAGTACTCTCGCTTCAATACAGTTAGATTCCGGACAGTACTCTCTCCAATACAGGCAGATTCAGGACAGTACTCCCCCTCCAATACAGGTAGATTCAGGACAGTACTCCCCTTCCAATACAGGCAGATTCAGGACAGTACTCCCCCTCCAATACAGGCAGATTCAGGACAGTACTCCCCCTCCAATACAGGCAGATTCAGGACAGTACTCCTTCTCCAGTACAGGCAGATTCAGGACAGTACTCCCCCTCCAATACAGGCAGATTCAGGACAGTACTCTCGCTTCAATACAGTTAGATTCCGGACAGTACTCTCTCCAATACAGGCAGATTCAGGACAGTACTCCCCCTCCAATACAGGTAGATTCAGGACAGTACTCCTCCTCCAATACAGGCAGATTCAGGACAGCACTCCCCCTCCAATACAGGCAGATTCAGGACAGTAGTCCCCCTCAAATACATACAGATTCAGGACAGTACTCCCCCTCCAATACAGGCAGATTCAGGACAGTACTCCCCCTCCAATACAGGCAGATTCAGGACAGTACTCCCCCTCCAATACATGCAGATTCAGGACAGTACTCCCCCTCCAATACAGGAAGATTCAGGACAGTACTCCCCCTCCAATACAGGCAGATTCAGGACAGTACTCCCCCTCCAATACAGGTAGATTCAGGACAGTACTCCCCCTCCAATACAGGCAGATTCAGGACAGTAGTCCCCCTCAAATACATACAGATTCAGGACAGTACTCCCCCTCCAATACAGGTAGATTCAGGACAGTACTCCTGCTCCAGTACAGGCAGATTCAGGACAGTACTCCCCCTCCAATACAGGCAGATTCAGGACAGTACTCCTGCTCCAGTACAGGCAGATTCAGGACAGTACTCCCCCTCCAATACAGGCAGATTCAGGACAGTACTCTCGCTTCAATATAGTTAGATTCAGGACAGTACTCTCGCTTCAATACAGTTAGATTCAGGGCAGTACTCTCGCTTCAATACAGTTATATTCCGGACAGTACTCTCTCCAATACAGGCAGATTCACGACAGTACTCCCCCTCCAATACAGGTAGATTCAGGATAGTACTCCTGCTCCAGTACAGGCAGATTCAGGACAGTACTCCCCCTCCAATACAGGTAGATTCAGGACAGTACTCCTGCTCCAGTACAGGCAGATTCAGGACAATACTCTCTCCAATACAGGTAGATTCAGAACAGTACTCCCCCTCCAATACACGCAGATTCAGGACAGCACTCCCCCTCCAATACAGGCAGATTCAGGACAGTACTCCCCCTCAAATACATACAGATTCAGGACAGTACTCCCCCTCCAATACAGGCAGATTCAGGACAGTACTCCCCCTCCAATACAGGCAGATTCAGGACAGTACTCCCCCTCCAATACAGGCAGATTCAGGACAGTACTCCCCCTCCAATACAGCAAGATTCAGGACAGTACTCCCCCTCCAATACAGGCAGATTCAGGACAGTACTCCCCCTCCAATACAGGTAGATTCAGGACAGTACTCCCCCTCCAATACAGGCAGATTCAGGACAGTACTCCTGCTCCAGTACAGACAGATTCAGGACAGTACTCCCCCTCCAATACAAGCAGATTCAGGACAGTACTCCTGCTCCAGTACAGGAAGATTCAGGACAGTACTCCCCCTCCAATACAGGCAGATTCAGGACAGTACTCCCCCTCCAATACAGGCAGATTCAGGACAGTACTCTTTACTACAGGTAGATTCAGGACAATACTCCCTCTCCAATACAGGCAGATTCAGGACAATACTCTCTCCAATACGGGCAGATTCAGGACAGTACTCTTTCCAATACAGGCAGATTCAGGACAGTACTCCCCCTCCAATACAGGCAGATTCAGGACAGTACTCCTCCTCCAATACAGGTAGATTCAGGACAATTCTCTCTCCAATACAGGCAGATTCAGGACAGTACTCTCTTTAGTACAGGCAGGTTCAGGACAGTACTCCCGCGCCAATACAGGCAGATTCAGGACAGTACTCCCCCTCCAATACAGGCAGATTCAGGACAGTACTCTCGCTTCAATACAGTTAGATTCAGGACAGTACTCTCTTTAGTACAGGCAGGTTCAGGACAGTACTCCCACTCCAATACAGTCAGATTCAGGACAGTACTCTCGCTTCAATACAGTTAGATTCAGGACAGTACTCTCGCTTCAATACAGTTAGATTCAGGGCAGTACTCTCGCTTCAATACAGTTATATTCCGGACAGTACTCTCTCCAATACAGGCAGATTCAGGACAGTACTCCCCCTCCAATACAGGTAGATTCAGGACAGTATTCCCTCTCCAATACGGGCAGATTCAGGACAGTACTCCCCCTCCATTACAGGCAGATTCAGGACAGTACTCCCCCTCCAATACAGGAAGATTCAGGACAGTACTCCTCCTCCAATACAGGAAGATTCAGGACAGTACTCCCCCTCCAATACAGGCAGATTCAGGACAGTACTCCCCCTTTCAATACAGGTAGATTCAGGACAGTACTCCCCCTCCAATACAGGCAGATTCAGGACAGTACTCTCTTTAGCACAGGCAGATTCAGGACAGTACTCCCCCTCCAATACAGGTAGATTCAGGACAGTACGCCTGCTCCTGTACAGGCAGATTCAGGACAGTACTCCCCCTCCAATACAGGCAGATTCAGGACAGTACTCCCCCTCCAATACAGGTAGATTCAGGACAGTACGCCTGCTCCTGTACAGGCAGATTCAGGACAGTACTCCCCCTCCAATACAGGCAGATTCAGGACAGTACTTCCCCTCCAATACAGGCAGATTCAGGACAGTACTCTCTCCAATACAGGTAGATTCAGGACAGTACTCCCCCTCCAATACAGGCAGATTCAGGACAGTACTCTCTCCAATACTGGCAGATTCAGGACAGTACTCTCTCCAATACAGGCAGATTCAGGACAGTACTCTTTAGTACAGGCAGGTTCAGGACAGTACTCCTTCGCCAATACAGGCAGATTCAGGACAGTACTCCCCCTCCAATACAGGCAGATTCAGGACAGTACTTTCGCTTCAATACAATTAGATTCAGGACAGTACTCTCGCTTCAATACAGTTAGATTCCGGACAGTACTCTCTCCAATACAGGCAGATTCAGGACAATACTCCCCCTCCAATACAGTCAGATTCAGGACAGTTCTCCCCCTACAATACAGGCAGATTCAGGACAGTTCTCCCCCTCCAATACAGGCAGATTCAGGACAGTTCTCCCTCTCCAATACAGGCAGATTCAGGACAGTACTCCCCCTCCAATACAGGTAGATCCATGACAGTACTCTCGCTTCAATACAGTTAGATTCAGGACAGTACTCTCGCTTCAATACAGTTAGATTCAGGACAGTACTCTCACTTCAATACAGTTAGATTCAGGACAGTACTCTCTCCAATACAGGCAGATTCAGGACAGTTCTCCCCCTCCAATACAGGCAGATTCAGGACAGTTCTCCCCCTCCAATACAGGCAGATTCAGCACAGTTCTCCCTCTCCAATACAGGCAGATTCAGGACAGTACTCCCCCTCCAATACAGGCAGATTCAGGACAGTACTCCCCCTCCAATACAGGCAGATTCAGGACAGTACTCCCCCTCCAATACAGGCAGATTCAGGACAGTACTCTCTCCAATGCAGGTAGATTCAGGACAGTACTCCCCCTCCAATACAGGTAGATTCAGGACAGTACTCCCCCTCCAATACAGGCAGATTCAGGACAGTACTCCCCCTCCAATACAGGTAGATTCAGGACAGTACTCCCCCTCCAATACAGGTAGATTCATGACAGTACTCTCGCTTCAATACAGTTAGATTCAGGACAGTACTCTCGCTTCAATACAATTAGATTCAGGACAGTACTCTCGCTTCAATACAGTTATATTCCGGACAGTACTCTCTCCAATACAGGCAGATTCAGGACAGTACTCCTCCTCCAATACAGGTAGATTCAGGACAGTACTCCCCCTCCAATACAGGCAGATTCAGGACAGTACTCCCCCTCCAATACAGGCAGATTCAGGACAGTACTCCCCCTCCAATACAGACAGATTCAGGACAGTACTCTCTCCAATACAGGCAGATTCAGGACAGTACTCCCCCTCCAATACAGGCAGATTCAGGACAGTACTCCCCCTCCAATACAGGCAGATTCAGGACAGTACTCCCCCTCCAATACAGGTAGATTCATGACAGTACTCCCCCTCCAATACAGCCACTGATTACCACTGACTCAATTAGCCCATATCAGCTAAAATGTTTTAGACTAGACTAACTTACCTATCTAAACTTGTTGTAATCATGGTTGAATTATCGACCGTTTGCCCCTATTTAATTTTGTTAGTCACTCTCACATAGACATAATTTTAAAAACTGCGAACATGTCTCTCTGCTCCATAGCAAAATGTATAGAATTGCAGGAAATGAACTGTAAAACATTTTTCCCCCTCTACTGTCAAGAGGGGGGCCAGCTAAAATATTTTTCTAACGAGGGGGGTGGGCGTTCCTCAAATAAATGTAACTTAAGACACCCAAAAGACTAGGGCCGGCACTGACTGCATATGTGGGTATAGATGATGTGGGTACGTGCAGACCCACGAGCCATTGTGGCCACTCATGATGAGTTCAGATGTGTTGTTGTTGTGTTCCCCCACCCCCATCAAAGTTGCCCATCCCAGATCTATATCTGTACTGCTGTGTCTCTCATGAGTGCTTCAATGGGTTTAACCACCAGGAGCTGGAAGATCAGCGAAGGAAAGACACCTCGGAGCGAGAGAAGGTGGAGAGCTGGAAGGAGGAGGAGAGGAAGAAGTTTAAAGAGGAAATGAGGGACCTGAAGCAGCTGTTTCTGCAGGAGTTCAGAGATATGGCCAGCAGGAGCTCCTCCATCGAGGCTGTGAGTCCTATTCCCATTTTAAAGGACATGCATGAACCAGGGGCTTTAGTGGCGATGGTGGTAAAAGTGATGTTGAGCCAGTAGAAGGTGTAGTGTTTTTGCAGCCACTAGATGGCGCCAAAGTGTAAAGAACGAACAGGTTACAAAAGCTCAAGCACACCCTGCTGCTAGCCTACAACACAATCCAGTATCAGTCATTTTCTGAGGCCTTTTGAAGCTATAATCCTTAATGGTGAAACAGTCACATCCGTTTGGGATATTACAACAACAAGTGAGTCACTGCACACAACCAACGTTGTTTCTTTCCGCTCTGACATCATCGCACGCACAGTAGAACATCACAATGAGTACTGCTATTTAATACGGGGTTTTTTTTTTTTTCACAACGCTGCTGGACGCTCCTCTCATCCGTTTCATCATCAAAACGAAAACAATAACAGAGCTGCTGAAGCGAACGGTGCCGCTGTTTCCCCCAAATGCAGATGCCATTGTTTTTTTTTTAAATACCTTGATGTATTTTTCTAAAACAAATACTTAATGCCAACATGAAAATAAATTCCGTTTTTCTTTACTTACTGTGTTGTCTCGTGACTTAACAAGATGGGAAACTTGACTTGACAGAAACTGCAGGAGCTCCAGACCAGAGAAGAAGTGACTGTTTCTAACCTGGGCTCCTATCAAGAGGAGGATGAGCTGCAGCAGAGAGAGGAGGCAGAGAAGAGGATGATGATGATGAAGAAGAAGATGTCTGAGCAGGTAAGACAGAAGAACACACCACTACCTGGGCTCTGTTTTTCCCAGTACTCTTCTGGCCAGTATCTAATCTAATCTAATCTAATCTAATCTAATCTAATCTATCTATCTATCTATCTATCTATCTATCTATCTATCTATCTATCCCCAGCTGAGATGTCAGTATGTGGTCTATTAAGACATGTTGCTATGAAATCAGGAGAATCAACACAAAGCTTAAACTAAAATCCATGTTGGTGTTAGCACTGGCCTTTTTTCTATCTCTGTCCGTCTCCTTCAGAAGCGTGAGTGGAACAGACGTTTTAAGGAGGTCCAGAACAGGCACATGTTGGAGAGAGATGAGGTAAGATCCACGTCTGTGCTTTGGTGCCCCCTTCTGTGGATTTGTGTGTGTCAGGGGTTGGGTTGAATAGCGGACACTAAAGTATTCTCCTCCTAACGTGTTGTCCTCCTCAGCTGCAGAGTGAGAATGATAGGCTGCAGCTGGCCCTGTCTGTAGAACACAGGTCAGACCGACAAAGACTAGAACAACAGGTCACCTCCCTGTCTGCCAGGGTTCAACAGAAAGACCGGCTCCTCAGGTCTCAGGAGGATAAGGTATGATCATCAGCTACTAAAGCTATGCTGCTGTTGTTGATGCTGTCCGTCTATAATTACAGCAGTATGTTAAGTTGTTGTTTTGTTCGAGAGTGTTTTTTATCAGGGTTGTATTACCATCTGTATTACAGATCAACAAGATGTTCAGAAGACCAGTGGCAGGTAATACAAAACACAGGCCTATTTATTCTAGACTTTTATTGTATTCAAGATACTATGTTCTAGAGAGGCAACTCTTGGGGAACTGTGGGGGATCTTGGAGGGTTCAGGTCCCCGTTTTTTGGCCTTGTTGGAAATCTGTCGACGTGCCCTTGAGCAGGGCATTGACCCTGGATGCTTCTGTGTGTCGCTCTGAATGGGAGTCTGTTGGATGACTGGTGTGGTGTAGTTGTTGAGCGGCTTCACTGCAAGTATATTGTATGTTTTGGATAGTCAATAAAATAAAATAAAAAATATATATACTATGTTCTATGTTAATGTGATGGTTTTCTGTCAGATACTCCCATCAAACAAGCAGTCCAACACTCCACGGAGGAGGAAGAAGAGGAGGAGGAGGAGGAGGAGGAGGAAGAAGAGGAAGAAGAGGAAGAAAGTATGTATGAATCATACTATGAATCATGTATCTTTTGTTAGTCTTCTTTTTATAGAACAATACAGTCAACATCCTTCAATAACTCCTAGATCTGAAGGACTCTGGTGAGACCAGGAGGAGACTGTTGGAGTCCCTCCGGGGGAACCCCGCCTTGGTGAAGGAGTTCAGACCCATACTAGAAGAAACCCTGGAGGAGAGGCTGGAGAAGATGGGCCTCAGAAAGGTACATGTATTGAATCCATCACTCAGTCAATTAAATCAGCATTTGTCACAAAGTTAAAGTAAATACAGCGCATTGGGAAATTATTCAGACCCTTTGACTTTTTCCACATTTTGTTACCTTACAGCCTTATTCTAAAATTGATTAAATCGTTTTTTCCCCCCTCATCAATCTACAGTTGTGGCCAAAAGTTTTGAGAATGACACAAATATAAATTTTTAAAGTCTGCTGCCTCAGTTTGTGTGATGGCAATTTCCATATACTCCAGAATGTTATGAAGAGTGATCAGATGAATTGCAATTAATTGCAAAGTCTCTCTTTGCCATGCAAATGAACAGAATCCCCCAAAAACATTTCCACTGTATTTCAGCCCTGCCACAAAAGGACCAGCTGACATCATGTCAGTGATTCTCTCGTTAACACAGGTGTGAGTGTTTTCGAGGACAAGGCTGGAGATCACTCTGTCATGCTGATTGAGTTCGAATAACAGACTGGAAGCTTCAAAAGGAGGGTGGTGCTTGGAATCATTGTTCTTCCTCTGTCAACCATGGTTACCTGCAAGGAAACACGTGCCGTCATCATTGCTTTGCACAAAAAGGGCTTCGCTGGCAAGGATATTGCTGCCAGTAAGATTGCACCTAAATCAACCATTTATCGGATCATCAAGAACTTCAAGGAGAGCGGTTCAGTTGTTGTGAAGAAGGCTTCAGGGCGCCCAAGAATGTCCAGCAAGCGCCAGGACCGTCTCCTAAAGTTGATTCAGCTGTGGGATCGGGGCACCACCAGTACAGAGCTTGCTCAGGAATGGCAGCAAGCAGGTATGAGTGCATCTGCACGCACAGTGAGGTGAAGACTTTTGGAGGATGGCCTGGTGTCAAGAAGGGCAGCAAAGAAGCCACTTCTCTCCAGGAAAAACATCAGGAACAGACTGATATTCTGAAAAAGGTACAGGGATTGGACTGCTGAGGACTGGGGTAAAGTCATTTTCTCTGATGAATCCCCTTTCCGATTGTTTGGGGCATCCGGAAAAGAGCTTGTCCGGAGAAGACAAGGTGAGCGCTACCATAAGTCCTGTGTCATGCCAACAGTAAAGCATCCTGAGACCATTCATGTGTGGGGTTGCTTCTCAGCCAAGGCAGTGGGCTCACTCACAGTTTTGCCTAAGAACACAGCCATGAATAAAGAATGGTACCAACACATCCTCCGAGAGCAACTTCTCCCAATCATCCAGGAACAGTTTGGTGACGAACAATGCCTTTTCCAGCATGATGGAGTACCTTGCCATAAGGCATAAGTGATAACTAAGTGGCTCGGGGAACAAAACATTGATATTTTGGGTCCATGGCCAGGAAACTCCTCAGACCTTAATCCCATTGAGAACTTGTGGTCAATCCAGAGATGTTCGATTGGGTTCAAGTCCAGGTTTTGTCTGGGCCACTCAAGGACATTCAGAGACTTGTCCCGAAGCCACTCCTGAGTTTATCTTGGCTGTGTGCTTAGGGTTGTTGTCCTGTTGGATGGTGAACCTTCACCCCAGTCTGAGGTCTTGAGCTTTCTGGAGCAGATTTTCATCAAGGATCTCTCTGTACTTTGCTCTGTTCATCTTTCCCTCGATCCTGACTAGTCTCCCAGTCCCTGCCGTTGAAAAACATCCCCACAGCATGATGCTGCCACCACCATGCTTCACCATAAATTGTGCCAGGTTTCCTCCAGACGTGATGCATGGCATTCAGGCCAAATAGTTAAATATTGGTTTCATCAGACCAGAGAATATTGTTTCTCATGGTCTGAGTCTTTTGGGTGCCTTTTGACAAACTCCAAGCGGGCTGTCATGTGCCTTTTACTGAGGAGTGGCTTCCATCTGGCCACTCTACCATAAAGGCCTGATTGGAGTGCTGCAGAGATGGTTGTCGTTCTGGAAGGTTCTCCCATCTCCACAGAGGAACTTTGGAGCTTTGTCAGAGTGACCATCAGGTTCTTGGTCACCTCTCTGACCAAGGCCCTTCTCCCCAGATTGCTCAGTTTGGCCTGGCGGCCAGCTCTAGGAAGAGTGTTGGTGGTTCCAAACTTCTTCCATTTAAGAATGATGGAGGCCACTGTGTTCTTGGGGACCTTCAATGCTGCAGATATTTTTTGGTACCCTTCCCCAGATTTGTGCCTCGACACAATCCTGTCTCTGAGCTCTACGGACAATTCCTTCGACCTCATGGTTTGGTTTTTGCTCTGACATGCACTGTCAACTGTGGGACCTTATATTGACAGGTGTGTGCCTTTCCAAATCATGTCCAATCAATTGAATTTACCACAGGTGGACTCCAAGTAGAAACATCTCAAGGATGATCAATGTAAACAGGATGCACCTGAGATCAATTTCGAGTTTCATCACAAAGGGTCTGAATACTTATGTAAATAAGGTATTTCTGTTTTTTATTTTGACAAAAAAAATATCTAAAAACCTGTTTTCACTTTGTCATTATGGGATATTGTGTGTAGATTGAGGATTTTCGTATCGTAAACAAAATGTGGAAAAAAAGTCAAGGGGTCTGAATACTTTCAGAATGCTCTGTATATAGGGTGTTCTCTCAGTGCTCTAGAATGTAGTGAAATATAAATGTCTAAATGGCATTTTATTTAGCCGATTGTCATCATGAATTACATACACTGCTCAAAAAAATGAAGGGAACACTTAAACAACACAATGTAACTCCAAGTCAATCACACTTCTGTGAAATCAAACTGTCCACTTAGGAAGCAACACTGATTGACAATACATTTCACATGCTGTTGTGCAAATGGAATAGACAACAGGTGGAAATTATAGGCAATTAGCAAGCTGTGGCAAGAAGGTTTGCTGTGTCTGTCAGCGTAGTGTCCAGAGCATGAAGGCGCTACCAGGAGACAGGCCAGTACATCAGGAGACGTGGAGGAGGCCGTAGGAGGGCAACAACCCAGCAGCAGGACCGCTACTTCCGCCTTTGTGCAAGGAGGAGCAGGAGGAGCACTGCCAGAGCCCTGCAAAATGACCTCCAGCAGGCCACAAATGTGCATGTGTCTGCTCAAACGGTCAGAAACAGACTCCATGAGGGTGGTATGAGGGCCCGACGCCCACAGGTGGGGGTTGTGCTTACAGCCCAACACCGTGCAGGACGTTTGGCATTTGCCAGAGAACACCAAGATTGGCAAATTCGCCACTGGCGCCCTGTGCTCTTCACAGATGAAAGCAGGTTCACACTGAGCACGTGACAGACGTGACAGAGTCTGGAGACGCCGTGGAGAACGTTCTGCTGCCTGCAACATCCTCCAGCATGACCGGTTTGGCGGTGGGTCAGTCATGGTGTGGGGTGGCATTTCTTTGTGGGGCCGCACAGCCCTCCATGTGCTCGCCAGAGGTAGCCTGACTGCCATTAGGTACCGAGATGAGATCCTCAGACCCCTTGTGAGACCATATGCTGGTGCGGTTGGCCCTGGGTTCCTCCTAATGCAAGACAATGCTAGACCTCATGTGGCTGGAGTGTGTCAGCAGTTCCTGCAAGAGGAAGGCATTGATGCTATGGACTGGCCCGCCTGTTCTCCAGACCTGAATCCAATTGAGCACATCTGGGACATCATGTCTCGCTCCATCCACCAACGCCACGTTGTACCACAGACTGTCCAGGAGTTGGCGGATGCTTTAGTCCAGGTCTGGGAGGAGATCCCTCAGGAGCCACCTCATCAGGAGCATGCCCAGGCGTTGTAGGGAGGTCATACAGGCACGTGGAGGCCACACACACTACTGAGCCTCATTTTGACTTGTTTTAAGGACATTACATCAAAGTTGGATCAGCCTGTAGTGTGGTTTTCCACTTTAATTTTGAGTGTGACTCCAAATCCAGACCTCCATGGGTTGATAAATTGGATTTCCATTGATTATTTTTGTGTGATTTTGTTGTCAGCACATTCAACTATGTAAAGAAAAAAGTATTTAATAAGATTATTTATTTCATTCAGATCTAGGATGTGTTATTTTAGTGTTCCCTTTGTTTTTTTGAGCAGTGTATATATATATATATGTGTGTGTGTGTGTGTGTGTGTGTGTGTGTGTATATATATATATATATATATATATTTATTTATTTATTTATTTATTATATAGGCTCAATTTTGTTTTGTGTTCCGCCGATTTCGTTTAGTAAAAAGCCCATGTTATCACACACCAACCTGCAGCTACTAGCTAGCTTGTGAGTTGACGTTTAAAGTTAACGCCATTCTGCCCACAGAGCAGTGACAGCGTTCTGTTGAGCAGCAACCACTGTTGACCGTGGCCCATCAGGACGTTCTATTCGCTCTAATCATGCTAAATTCTCAAGAGGTAGATTGTCTGTAACTTTTTGAACCATATATGGTAGAGACATACGGGTTGAACTAATGTTTTTCTGATTTAATTCTCTCATTAACATTTAATTAAATAATCATGTTATGGGTGAACACCCTACATGCAAGGAAGTCCATATATTCAAGACAGTACAGTACTCTCTCTAACTGAAGTCCAAATGTGTCATTTTATTATAACAAATACCTAATGAGAGAAGTGATCTTTTTCTATAATCCCTTATGTTACATTCCAGGGAACCAAGGGTATATCCAAAAAGTCCTTTAAGAGCCTGAGAGCGTTGGTATCTGGTCAGCGACATCAGATGTCCAGACAGAAAGCAGGCCTCCTGGAGCTCAGAGAGAGCCTGGTCAGAGAGCTGACGCGCAGGGTGCACACCCTGCAGAGGACCCAGGGGACCACCATACCTACTTTACCCAGACAGGTTACCATACCCAGTACCACCCCTCAGTCCCACAGTAAGAACCAACACCCACCTCCGTATTGTACCTAACCCTCAGGTCCAAGAACCATGTAACACAGCCTCATCTCCACGGAGATGTGCTTCTCAGTACCTACGTTTTCACACACACTCTCCTGCTCTTAGTACAAGGGTTGGGCTCAATTATATTTCAATTTACTCAATTCAGGAAGTAAACTGAAATCCCCCAGATCTGCTTAGCACACTAACATGTTTGTCTTTAGAGAAGAGGAGTCCTAGCCGGGAGAAGAGTCCAAAAAGCAGACAGACACCAGTGAAGGTGAAGGCCTCCCAGAGGAGAGAGAAGGCGCCACAATCTCAACAGACACCAAGCACTCGTAGAAAAAAGAACAGGTATGCCCACAGTATCTACTGAACGTACCCCACTGCCATGCCCACAGTATCTACTGAACGTACCCCACTGCCATGCCCACAGTATCTACTGAACGTACCCCACTGCCATGCCCACAGTATATACTGAACGTACCCCACTGCCATGCCCACAGTATCTACTGAACGTACCCCACTGCCATGCCCACAGTATCTACTGAACGTACCCCACTGCCATGCCCACAGTATCTACTGAACGTACCCCACTGCCATGCCCACAATATCTACTGAACGTACCCCACTGCCATGTTTACAGTATCTACTGAACGTACCCCACTGCCATGTTTACAGTATCTACTGAACGTACCCCACTGTCATGTTTACAGTATATACTGAACATACCCCACTGCCATGCCCACAGTATCTACTGAACGTACCCCACTGCCATGCCCACAGTATCTACTGAACGTACCCCACTGCCGTGCCCACAGTATCTACTGAACGTACCCCACTGCCGTGCCCACAGTATCTACTGAACGTACCCCACTGCCATGTTTACAGTATCTACTGAACGTACCCCACTGCCATGTACACAGTATCTACTGAACGTACCCCACTGCCATGCCCACAGTATCTACTGAACGTACCCCACTGCCATGCCCACAATATCTACTGAACGTACCCCACTGCCATGCCCACAGTATCTACTGAACGTACCCCACTGCCATGCCCACAGTATCTACTGAACGTACCCCACTGCCATGCCCACAGTATCTACTGAACGTACCCCACTGCCATGCCCACAGTATCTACTGAACGTACCCCACTGCCATGTTTACAGTATCTACTGAACGTACCCCACTGCCATGCCCACAGTATCTACTGAACGTACCCCACTGTCATGCCCACAGTATCTACTGAACGTACCCCACTGCCATGTTTACAGTATATACTGAACGTACCCCACTGCCATGCCCACAGTATCTACTGAACGTACCCCACTGCCATGCCCACAGTATCTACTGATCGTACCCCACTGCCATGCCCACAGTATCTACTGAACGTACCCCACTGCCATGTTTACAGTATCTACTGAACGTACCCCACTGCCATGTTTACAGTATCTACTGAACGTACCCCACTGCCATGCCCACAGTATATACTGAACGTACCCCACAGCCATGTTTACAGTATCTACTGAACGTACCCCACTGCCATGTTTACAGTATCTACTGAACGTACCCCACTGCCATGTTTACAGTATCTACTGAACGTACCCCACTGCCATGTACACAGTATCTACTGAACGTACCCCACTGCCATGCCCATAGTATCTACTGAACGTACCCCACTGCCATGTTTACAGTATCTACTGAACGTACCCCACTGCCATGCCCACAGTATATACTGAACGTACCCCACTGCCATGTTTACAGTATCTACTGAACGTACCCCACTGCCATGTTTACAGTATATACTGAACGTACCCCACTGCCATGCCCACAGTATCTACTGAACGTACCCCACTGCCATGCCCACAGTATCTACTGAACGTACCCCACTGCCATGCCCACAGTATCTACTGAACGTACCCCACTGCCATGCCCACAGTATCTACTGAACGTACCCCACTGCCATGTTTACAGTATCTACTGAACGTACCCCACTGCCATGCCCACAGTATCTACTGAACGTACCCCACTGTCATGCCCACAGTATCTACTGAACGTACCCCACTGCCATGTTTACAGTATATACTGAACGTACCCCACTGCCATGCCCACAGTATCTACTGAACGTACCCCACTGCCATGCCCACAGTATCTACTGATCGTACCCCACTGCCATGCCCACAGTATCTACTGAACGTACCCCACTGCCATGTTTACAGTATCTACTGAACGTACCCCACTGCCATGTTTACAGTATCTACTGAACGTACCCCACTGCCATGCCCACAGTATATACTGAACGTACCCCACTGCCATGTTTACAGTATCTACTGAACGTACCCCACTGCCATGTTTACAGTATCTACTGAACGTACCCCACTGCCATTTTTACAGTATCTACTGAACGTACCCCACTGCCATGCCCACAGTATATACTGAACGTACCCCACTGCCATGCCCACAGTATCTACTGAACGTACCCCACTGCCATGCCCACAGTATCTACTGAATGTACCCCACTGCCATGTTTACAGTATCTACTGAACGTACCCCACTGCCATGTTTACAGTATATACTGAACGTACCCCACTGCCATGCCCACAGTATCTACTGAACGTACCCCACTGCCATGCCCACAGTATATACTGAACGTACCCCACTGCCATGTTTACAGTATCTACTGAACGTACCCCACTGCCATGTTTACAGTATCTACTGAACGTACCCCACTGCCATGCCCACAGTATCTACTGAACGTACCCCACTGCCATGTTTACAGTATCTACTGAACGTACCCCACTGCCATGCCCACAGTATATACTGAACGTACCCCACTGCCATGTTTACAGTATCTACTGAACGTACCCCACTGCCATGTTTACAGTATCTACTGAACGTACCCCACTGCCATGTTTACAGTATCTACTGAACGTACCCCACTGCCATGCCCACAGTATATACTGAACGTACCCCACTGCCATGCCCACAGTATCTACTGAACGTACCCCACTGCCATGCCCACAGTATCTACTGAATGTACCCCACTGCCATGTTTACAGTATCTACTGAACGTACCCCACTGCCATGTTTACAGTATATACTGAACGTACCCCACTGCCATGCCCACAGTATCTACTGAACGTACCCCACTGCCATGCCCACAGTATATACTGAACGTACCCCACTGCCATGTTTACAGTATCTACTGAACGTACCCCACTGCCATGTTTACAGTATCTACTGAACGTACCCCACTGCCATGCCCACAGTATCTACTGAACATACCCCACTGCCATGTTTACAGTATCTACTGAACGTACCCCACTGCCATGTTTACAGTATCTACTGAACGTACCCCACCGCCATGCCCACAGTATATACTGAACGTACCCCAATGTCATGTACACTATCGTTCAAAAGTTTGGGGTCACTTAGAAATGTCCTTGTTTTTGAAAGAAAAGCTAATTTTGTGTCCATTAAAATAACATCAATTTGATCATAAATACAGTGTAGACATTGTTAATGTTGTAAATGACTATTGTAGCTGGAAACAGACTTTTTTTTTTTAATGGAATATCTACATAAGCATACAGAGGCCCATTATCAGCAACCATCACTCCGGTGTTCCAATGGCACGTTGTGTTAGCTACTCCAAGTTCATCATTTTAAAAGGCTAATTGATCATTAGAAAAACCTTTTGCAATTATGTTAGCGCAGCTGAAAACTGTTGTACTGATTAATGAAGCAATAAAACTGGCCCTCTTTAGACTAGTTGAGTATCTGGAGCATCAGCATTTGTGGGTTCGATTACAGGCTCAAAATGGCCAGAAACAAAGAACTTTCTTCTGAAACTCATCAGTCTATTCTTGTTCTGAGAAATTAAGGCTATTCCATGAGAGAAATTGCCAAGACACTGAAGATCTCGTACAACGCTGTGTACTACTCACTTCACAGAACAGCGCATACTGGCCCTAACCAGAATAGAAAGAAGAGTGGGAGGCCAAGGTGCACAACTGACCAAGAGGACAAGTACATTAGAGTGTCTCGTTTGACAAACAGACGCCTCACAAGTCCTCAACTGGCAGCTTCATTAAATAGTCCCCGCAAAACACCAGTCTCAACATCAACAGTGAAGAGGCGACTCCGAGATGCTGGCCTTCTAGGCAGAGTTGCAAAGAAAAAGCCATATCTCAGACCGGCCAATAAAAAGAAAAGATGGGCAAAAGAACACAGACACTGGACAGAGGAACTCTGTCTAGAAGGCCAAAATCTCGGAGTCGTGCTGGTCGTCCAAAATCTCGGAGTCGTGTGGCATAAATATATATACATTTCCCACCCCTCTTTAAATGCGCATTAATGTCAGAAACATGTCTTTCTCTTTCAGCACCCCTCCCTTCAGTTCTGAGGATGAGGCATCAGGAGAAGACATTCTCTCTGTCACCAGCCCTGGCAGTAGGTCTGGCCCCTCTGTCACCAGCCCTGGCAGAAGGTCTGGCCCCTCTGTCACCAGCCCTGGCAGTAGGTCTGGCCCCTCTGTGAGGGTGGTGCAGTCTGGATCCAGCCCAAGGCAGAAGTACCCAATGTCTGATTCTACCCAGGGAGAGGACTGGTCTGGGACAGACACAGAGCTCTCAGAAGGGCCTACAACCCACCGTGGAGGTCAGACTGGTTTGTTTATTTGGATCTATTTTAGCCCCACAATAAGGGCCAATCTACCATGAATCCAAAACGTATCATTTCACTATGTAAATCTTACAATTCTACAAATTGTGTTGTCATTGCATTGCTATACAGTAAGTTTTCATCTAGACCCAGAGTTGTATTTTATGTTTTTGAATAATGAGTAGTGAAGAAGTATCAGGATTATTTCAGCTGGGTCCCTTGTTTTGTGTTGACTGGGTCTGTAGTTAAAACCCTGACCAGAAGCTTGGAGAGACAGTTGAGCTCTCCAATGAACAAGCCAGTAGGAGGAACCAGAGTGGTGGTGCCACCAGCAGCAACCAAGGTCTTACCCAAACCCAGGACAGCGTTAAAAACCCTACAGGTAAGAAATACAGCACCTTCAGAAAGTATTCGCACTCTCTGACTTTTTCCACATTTTGTTGTGTTACAGTCTGAATTTTAAATGGACACATTTTTTATTTTTTTGTCACTGGCCTAGACACAAAACCCCATAATGTCAAAGTAGAACTATTTAAAAAAATGTTTACAAATTAAAAATGAAAAGCTCAAATGTCTTGATTATTCAATCCCTTTGTTATGGCAAGCCTACATACTGTAGTTCAGGAGTAAAAATTAGCTTAACAAGACACATAAGTTGCATGGACTCACTCTGTGTGCAATAATAGTGTTTAACATGATTTTTGAATAACTACCTCTTCTCTGTACCCCACACATACAATTATCTGTACAGTCCCTCAGTCAAGCAGTGAATTTCAAACAGCAGGGAGGTTTTCCAATGCCTTGCAAAAGACACATATTGGTAGATGGGTAAACAAAAAAAAAACAGACATTGAATATCCCTTTGAGCATGGTGAAGTTATTAATTTCACTTTGGATGGTGTATCAATACACCCAGTCACTACAAAGATACAGGCGACCTTCCTAACTCAGTTGCCGGAGAGGAAGGAAACCACTCAAGGATTTCACCACGAGGCCAATGGTGACTTTAAAACAATTACAAAGAAAAGAAGAAAGCCTGTACAGAATAAAAATATTCCAAAACCTGCATCGTGTTTGCAACAAGGCACTAAAGTAATACTGAACCAATTGCGGAGCCTCCGGAGGAATGTAGAGGCCCAATTTAGCTCTGTACCGCATCGCCGTGCACCTATTGTGTGTAGATGGGTGAAAATATATATATCAATTTAATCCATTTTGAATTTAGGCTGTAACACAACAACATGTAGAATAAGTCAAGGGGTATGAATACTTTCTGAAGGGACTGTATACTCTTAACACTTTACTTAAGGTTGTAGATATAATTCTTTATAATTTGTTATAAGCATGTATGAGCCTTTATAATGTCTCTCTATGTATCAATATACTTTTATTGTATATTTTCTCTCTCAATACTTATATAGCATAGACCTGTTTCTTTGTGTGATACCTACACGAGTGATTCAATATTCATACATGTTCCATTTTGTCCAAGTTATCAGATGAGGAGAGCGACCTAGAATTGTCTTCCATCGAGGAGCTCCTGTCCCTGCCGGTAGGAGGCCAGTCTCAGTCCCTAGGGGGACGAGGGAGCACCGAGGTGGGCCTGGGAGGAACTTCAGGAACCAGCGTGTGGAGCTCCTCAAACAGCAGAGCAGGAGGGCTTTAATGCACTTTTCATGTTTTTGATTTTATTTAGTGCTATGTATCCTATATTTATCCAGATGAGTGCCTTTTTGAGATGGAAATCTATTTTTCAATGGGCGTATGTGATATATGAATTACTCTTTTTTTCCAGTTTTAAAACAATTAACAGAAGATGCATTCCAACGTGATGAGGAGCTGGTGTGTAATACCAGTTATAAAACAATAACAGAATAAATAACCTTTCAGTTGTATTCAATTTTCCAGAATCAAACTATACTCAGCAAAAATAGAAATGCAACATATAAAGTGTTGGTCCAATGTATCATGAGCTGAAATAAAATATTCCAGAAATGTTCCATATGCGCAAAAAGCATATTTCTACCAAATTTTTCGCACTAATTTGTTTATCCCTGTTAGCGAGCATTTCTCCTTTGCCAAGATAATCTATCCACCTGACAGGTGTGGCATATCAAGAAGCTGATTAAACAGCCTGATCGTTACACAGGTGCACCTTGTGCTGGGGACAATAAAAGGCCACTCCTAAAATGTGCACTCCTAAAATGTTTTGTCACACAACACAATGCCACGGATGTCTCCAGTGTTGAGGGAGCGTGCAATTGGCATGCTGACTGCAAGAATTTCCACCAAAGATGTTACCAGAGAATTGAATGTTCATTTCTCTACCAACGTCGTTTTAGATAATTTGGCAGTACGTCCAACTGGCCTCACAAACGCAGACCACGTGTAACCATGCCAGCCCATGACCTCCACATCAGGCTTCTTCACCTACAGGATTGTCTGAGACCAGCCACCTGGACAGATTTTTGTCAGGAATAAGGACCTTTTGTGGGGGGAAAAACTCATTCTGATTGGGTGGGCCTATGCCCTCCCAGGCCCAACCATGGCTGCTCCCTTGCCCAGTCATTTGAAATCCATAGATTAGGGCCTAATGATTTTTTTTCAATTTACTGATTTCCTTATATGAACTGTAACTCAGTAACAGTTGACAATGGTGCATGTTGCGTTTATATTTTTGTTCCGTGTGTATATATAGGGACTTTCTTGGTAGGACTCGAACTATGTTGGTACTTTGAATGTGGTAATGACTTGTTTTTTTTATAATCAGGAGATATAGTGCCTTCAGAAAGTTATGGCAAGCCTAAATAAGTTCAGGAGTAAAAATGTGCTTAACAAGTCACATAATACGTTGCATGGACAATGTGTGCAATAATAGTGCAAACACGATGCAGGTTTTGGAATATTTTTTTATTTGGTACAGGCTTCCTTCTTTCCTCTGTAATTGTTTTAAAGTCACCATTGGCCTCGTGGTGAAATCCTTGAGCGGTTTCCTTCCTCTCCGGCAACTGAGTTAGGAAGGTCGCCTGTATCTTTGTAGTGACTGGGTGTATTGATACACCATCCAAAGTATAATTAATAACTTCACCATGCTCAAAGGGATATTCAATGTCTGCTTTACATTTTTTTACTACTAATAGGTTCCCTTCTTTGCGAGGCATTGGAAAACCTCCCTAGTCTTTGTGGTTGAATCTGTGTTTGAAATTCACTGCTCGACTGAGGGACCTTACAATTATCTGCATGTGTGGGGTACAGAGATAAGGTAGTCATTCACAAATCATGTTAAACACTATTATTGCACACAGAGTGAGTCGATGCAACTTATTATGTGACTTAAGCACATTTTTACTCCTGAACCTATTTAGGCTTACCATAACAAAAGGGTTCAATACTTATTGACAGTTTGAGCTTTTCATTTTTAATGAATCTGTAAAAACGTCTAAAAACATAATTCCCCTTTGACAATATGGGGTAGTGTGTGTGTGTGTGTGTGTGTGTGTGTGTGTGTGTGTGTGTGTGTGTGTGTGTGTGTGTGTGTGTGTGTGTGTGTGTGTGTGTGTGTGTGTGTGTGTGTGTGTGTGTGTAGGCCAGTGACACATATCAATTTAATCCATTTTAAATGCAGGCTGTAAAACAACAAAATGTGGAAAAAGCAAAAGTGGTGAATACTTTCTGCCACTGTAGGGAATTTGTAGTGTTTTTTTTTTTTTTGATTTTGATATAGCTACTGTTAATATATTTTTTATTTTCAAATTTTAAAGGAAATTAACAATTCATATTTATAACATATTTCCCACTATTGGCACTATGAATAAATAATTAAATATTTCTCAAATCAATGTGTGAAGAAATTGATTGTTCATTAACCTTTTTTATATATTTTATACTGCATTTGAAAATAAAAAAAACAAACATGAAGTTCTGGAAATTTGATTGACTTTTAATACAGATGCATTAGAAAATTACAATATTGTCCCCTGAAATGCAGAATAACAAAAACATAGAACATAAGAGAGCTCCAAGTACAAAAATAACTAATCAAACCTGAAGAAGGTTTTCCTATGAAACCTCTATGAAGGACACCCTCTATAGCAGCCCTCTGAAACCTCTATAGCAACCCTCTGAAACCTCTATAGCAACCCTCTGAAACCTCTATAGCAACCCACTATGAAATCTTCTAAGCCCCTCAGAGCTACATGAGATTGGCATCGATACATTAAAACAGTTTTTGCTTATTTTCAGAGAACCTCTAAAACCTAACAGTACATAATATTATATTTTTCACACATATTGCTGGTTGGATTGTCTTCCATCCATACTCTGGGCTCTGAAAGACTCGTCATAGGCCGTTCTGGGTCTGGCGTTAGCTTTGTAAACTGTTGTGTGTTGGGAAGCAGGCTTGTAGGCCATCCCATAACTGAGGTAGAAAGAAAACAAAATGATTATGGATTCTATTTGTGATTAAGAATAACACGAGAATATTCAGGAATCACTTGAAAGTTCTGTCACACTATAACTTTAATTTATAAGATGTGTATGAGGCATGTGTTTCATGATTTGAAAGTTCTTGTATGTTTTTTTCTTCTTGAGAATGATGTCATTTTATTGAGGGAATGAGCATGTTTCTCTCACTCATGATATGATGGAGAAAAATGAAACTTACTTTTGTCTCTTCTCCTCTGGTGGAACCATCCCCCGACAGGCCATACACATCATAACCCCTCCCACGACCAGCACGGCTCCGCCTATCCACCCCACAAAGAGGGCGGAGCCAAAGGTGTACCTGAGAAACCAAAGAGATACATTGACACGTTAAAAAAATGACAAATTGGCATCATCACCTTATAATTGATACCAGCTTATGTACCAAGGCTTGCCACCCATATGCCACACTCTTCCTTACATAGTGTACTACTTTTAACCAGGGCCCACATATTCATTTTATACCACTTGTTCATGTCCACTAATAGAAACAAATGCCGTATCTTATCGCATAAGACTGGTCAATAGTAGTGCACTATATATGGAATAGGGTGCCATTTGGGACACAACAAAAGTGAATCCTTCTCATGTTGCAGTTTAAAGTGCCAGTGCAGTTAAAAAAAAAAACTAGATTTTCCTATTTGTTTTGATGATATTTCCACACTATGAGGTCGAAAATAACCCCTAAAAATTCTGTAAGAGCTGTTTGAAAAATAATGCCTGGAATTTTTGGCCCAGATCATGACATCACAATCTGATCTGATTATTTTGACCAATGACCAGTCATCTTTTATTTGCATATGTATCCTCCTACTTTAAAGGGGTAAGCTGGGTCTAGACGAATCCTATCCACGAATCAGGGCTGTGTACGTAAATATATTTACATTTGCATTGACACGCCCACACGATTAGACTTGAGTGTTTTCAATTACACAAATGATACAAAAATATACTTGGAGTTACTCTATTTCAATAAAATAAAACACACACACTGATTTATTAGATTACAGTGACGATTAAAAAAATGACTAAAAGACTGTATGAGGCCTTTAATGTACCTGGGCGTGAGAGATCCTCCCATTCCCCCTAATCCTCCCCCCAGTACTCCTCCTCCTCCATATCCACCATCTGCATAGGTGGTGAACCGGAAGCTGCTAACGACTAGGTTGGCAAAGACCGACACTCCAGCAATGCCACAAACACCTAGGAGGATGGAAATTACATTGTCATTTTCAGATCACAGAAATGTGTCTTTTTGGCTTTAAACCCAAATTGAATCAGAATGATTTTGCTTGACAGTTATGAACATCAATACCAAAACATCACAAAAACATTACCACAACATCACCTCACCTCCGAGCAGAAACATGACCCCAGAGGTCAATGTCATGGTAGCCTTGACGCTGTCCTCCATGTTCCCCATCTTCAGACACTTGAGGGCAAAGATGGCGACCAGACAACCGATGGCTCCCAGGACCATCCCCACTATCATCAGGGCCCGCACAGCTTGGAGCATAGCTGCAGGTCAAACCAAAACACACAGTCAGCTAAACTAGTCTACAGGTCAAACCAAAACACACAGTCAGATAAACTAGTCTACAGGTCAAACCAAAACACACAGTCAGATAGACTAGACTATAGGTCAAACCAAAACACAGTCAGATAAACTAGTCTACAGGTCAAACCAAAACACACAGTCAGATAGACTAGTCTATAGGTCAAACCAAAACACACAGTCAGATAAACTAGTCTATAGGTCAAACCAAAACACACAGTCAGATAAACTAGTCTACAGGTCAAACTAAAACACACAGTCAGATAAACTAATCTATAGGTCAAACCAAAACACACAGTCAGATAAACTAGTCTACAGGTCAAACCAAAACACACAGTCAGATAGACTAGTCTATAGGTCAAACCAAAACACACAGTCAGATAGACTAGTCTACAGGTCAAACTAAAACTTACAGTCAGATCTACTTGTCTTTATTTGGTACTTAGGTAACCCGTTATTGTGTGTATCCTATAAGTACTGCTTTCCTATTAGGATTCTATCCATCTACCAAAGTACTGTGGTATTCAATGTAGATTGCAGACGTTCCAACATTTAAAAAGCTAAAACTACATTTATTCTAAAATCTACATTCAAAAGACAAAACAGTTGTATTGATTAGGCCCCTATAGTACTCCTGTTTTGTTGTATTGATTAGGCCCTATAGTATTCCTGTTTTGTTGTATTGATTAGGCCCTATAGTATTCCTGTTTTGTTGTATTGATTAGGCCTCTATAGTACTCATGTTTTGTTGTATTGATTAGGCCCCTATAGTACTCCTGTTTTGTTGTATTGATTAGGCCCTATAGTATTCCTGTTTTGTTGTATTGATTAGGCCCTATAGTATTCCTGTTTTGTTGTATTGATTAGGCCCTATAGTATTCCTGTTTTGTTGTATTGATTAGGCCCCTATAGTACTCCTGTTTTGTTGTATTGATTAGGCCCCTATAGTATTCCTGTTTTGTTGTATTGATTAGACCCCTATAGTATTCCTGTTTTGTTGTATTGATTAGGCCCCTATAGTATTCCTGTTTTGTTGTATTGATTAGGCCCTATAGTATTCCTGTTTTGTTGTATTGATTAGGCCCTATAGTATTCCTGTTTTGTTGTATTGATTAGGCCCTATAGTACTCCTGTTTTGTTGTATTGATTAGGCCCCTATAGTATTCCTGTTTTGTTGTATTGATTAGGCCCCTATAGTACTCCTGTTTTGAGGGGCCACTTAACTATATTTTTGTGCCTGGAAGATAATCTTACTCCCTGTAATAAGTAATAAGGTTTGAAGTGTCTGTCCTATATCTAGGCGATATAAAAAAGCTCAGGAAAAATGTTTGTTTTTTTGGGACACATATTTAACCCAAACATTTTTTTTGCGGACTGACACAAAACTACCTCCATACTTCCAGAATCTTTTTTAACCGGTAACGGGTTACCTTCAGACAAGTCCCATGACACTTGTGGGAGCTGTAGAACACCAGCGTGTTCGTGAGAGTCTCCTCTTTCCATAGTGGGGTCATATTAGTTGTTAGGCCAAACCGTTCGGACGCTACAGACATTTTCATGAGAAGACCGATTTTCCGGGATATCTCGTGACGAACAGGGTTGTAGCTCTGCCACATTCCACTGCAGATGCGGAAGAATTACATCGACGGATGTGGTGGATTAAAACGCAGCCCGTGCTAAAACAAATATCTCTGGTGCGTCTATCAACTCTAGGTTTTAAAAAAAAAGAAGATTGAACCGATCTAGTAAAGTTGTTTAAATCAACACAACTAGATTTTGTGAGACAAAAACAAACTTGACCTTTTATTGATCATGGCCTTGAACTCTATTCTTTAAAATGACCCACTTTACTAAACTAGATTTTGTTTCCCAGGAAGATAATCTCACTTCCTGCTTTTAACACGCACTCTTAAAGAACAAACACTGCTGAAGAAACTAGATTAGAAATGCTCAAAATGGTTTGTTTCAAAGTCAAGTGAAAGAAACAAATGTTTGTTTTATTCCACTAATTAATGTGTACTTATATAAACAAATGTAATATATTTTTTTAGACAGAGTCACACCTTTGAGATGTACTCGACATATAAAGCTCAATCGAGATGTTACAACTGAGAAATGATGGTTCTGTAAACCCCACATGACTGTGGCAGCAGATATCAAAAAAGCACCCAGCATAAAGCCGCTAAAATAATCTTTGTGGCGGCCATTTTAGGTTCCCTTTTTGTTCGATGTCAAACCCCTCCTCGGCTTTGTGATGTAAATGAAGTCATGAAATGGCTGTCTATCCTCTGGTTTTTATCACTATGTACTGTTGAACAGAGAACGAACCTTATCAGGTGTTTGCAAAACATTTGCATGAGTTGCTGTCACAGTTTCGGGCAACGGTTGTATTTTCAGTAAGAGTTTCCGCGCTTTCGTAACTAACAAAGGGTGTGTCTCGACTGACCTTTTCATATGTGGTTCTCAGGTAACAAAATCCAAACTATTTAGACATTTCCCAATCACCACACTACAATATTGACCTACTTCTCAATTAGTCTATCCCCACGGTGGTGTGACTTTTACTGATCCATCAATATTACCATCTATTCATACATAATGTAAATTAACCTCGCATAAACTAATGTCCTACTTTTCCTGACTTTCTTGGCTTTATGTGTAATAAAATGGGAATTTGTCCCAACTTACTTTAGTCAGTTGCATTCAATGAACTATTGAACTGGATCCATAGTAAACTGAGTAAACTAAACTATCACAGTAAATCAACAAGTTACGTGTTGAGTCAAAGAGCTTGTGTCATGTCACCTTGTTGCTCTGGTCAACTACTGTGTAGAATAGAGGCTGCTGCAACTGTATGAGGACAATGGCGGTCGTTGTACCTGGTAGACCCAGGAAGTAAGGTTGGCAATGGTGAACGTTTAAAAATAAGGAAAACTCCAGCACGTCATTGATCTTGATACACGACCATTTAATGGATCTAATTCATCAATGTTTTGGTCTCAGTCAACCTTTATCAGGATATTTGGTATAGTGTACGTACCTGGTAGCCCCAGGATGGTGAAGTAGGGTCGACACTCTGTGAATCCGGAGCTCTGCCGGACGCAGGATCTCCAGAGTCCTGAGTAGGAGAAGATGGCGGTCACAGGGTTGTCGTACAGGTCCTCCGTCGCCCACTGGTCCATCCCAGTGGCGGCTATAATCCCACCCACCCCCAGCAGGCTCAGCACAAAGCCCATCACCTGGCACAGGGTCGCCGCCATGATGCAGATGCCTCTCTCTCTTCTCTCTCGGTGGGAAACCAACTCCTGCCTCTCTCTCTGTGGCAAAGCTAACGTTCAACGCTATCACAACCTTCTTCTTTCTCTCTCGGTAGGCAAAAATAACGAACCAAAAAAATCTGAACCTTAGCTACTGCAGAGTCTCTCAGCTTCTGATTGTTTCTAATGCCCCAATGCCAACACTGAGACTGGGCTTTTGACTCGCTGTGTTTGAAGTGAATCTGATACTGGCAGGCTTGACCTCATGAAAGACTGTTACATATGTCCTTCTGTGTTTGCCCACTGCTGCCAAGTCATCGTCTGTGTCCCAAATGCCACCCTATTCCCTATATGGTGCACTACATTTGACCATGATCTCTAGTCAAAAGTAGTTCACTACATAGCAAATAAGGTGCCATTTGGGACGTACCCCTTACTGTTGGGTGGGGCGTAGGAGGTTACGGTTGGTGTAACGGTCACACAGAAAGCTAAGAGGTTGACCAATACTTTGATAACAAGACTATGTATTCAATTTCTGAATTGATA
>NW_021822137.1:0-38222 GCF_901001165.1 Salmo trutta | reverse complement strand
CATCTCCTAACATCACCTAACATCACCTAACATCTCCTATCTCTTAACATCTCCTAACATCTCCTAACATCTCCTAACATCTCCTAACATCTCCTAACATCACCTAACATCACCTAACATCACCTAACATCTCCTAACATCTCCTAACATCACCTAACATCACCTAACATCACCTAACATCTCCTAACATCTCCTAACATCTCCTAACATCTCCTAACATCACCTAACATCTCCTAACATCACCTAACATCTCCTAACATCTAACATCTCCTAACATCACCTAACATCTCCTAACATCTCCTAACATCACCTAACATCTAACATCACCTAACATCACCTAACATCTAACATCACCTAACATCTCCTAACATCTAACATCTCCTAACATCTAATATCTCCTACCATCTCCTAACATCACCTAACATCACCTAACATCACCTAACATCTCCTAACATCTCCTAACATCTCCTAACATCACCTAACATCACCTAACATCTAACATCACCTAACATCTCCTAACATCACCTAACATCTCCTAACATCTCCTAACATCTCCTAACATCACCTAACATCTCCTAACATCTCCTAACATCTCCTAACATCACCTAACATCTCCTAACATCACCTAACATCTCCTAACATCTCCTAACATCTCCTAACATCACCTAACATCTCCTAACATCTCCTAACATCACCTAACATCTCCTAACATCTCCTAACATCTCCTAACATTTCCTAATCACCTAACATCTCCTAACATCACCTAACATCTCCTAACATCTCCTAACATCTCCTAACATCACCTAACAAAACCTAACATCTCCTAACATCTCCTAAAATCTCCTAACATCTAACATCACCTAACATCTCCTAACATCACCTAACATCTCCTAACATCTCCTAACATCACCTAACATCACCTAACATCTAACATCACCTAACATCACCTAACATCACCTAACATCTCCTAACATCTCCTAACATCACCTAACATCACCTAACATCACCTAACATCTCCTAACATCTCCTAACATCTCCTAACATCTCCTAACATCTCCTAACATCTCCTAACATCACCTAACATCTCCTAACATCTCCTAACATCTAACATCACCTAACATCTCCTAACATCACCTAACATCTCCTAACATCACCTAACATCACCTAACATCTAACATCACCTAACATCACCTAACATCTCCTAACATCACCTAACATCTAACATCTAACATCACCTAACATCTCCTAACATCACCTAACATCTCCTAACATCACCTAACATCTCCTAACATCTCCTAACATCTCCTAACATCTCCTAACATCACCTAACATCTCCTAACATCACCTAACATTTCCTAACATCACCTAACATCACCTAACATCTCCTAACATCACCTAACATCTCCTAACATCTCCTAACATCTCCTAACATCACCTAACATCACCTAACATCACCTAACATCTCCTAACATCTCCTAACATCTCCTAACATCACCTAACATCACCTAACATCACCTAACATCTCCTAACATCTCCTAACATCTCCTAACATCACCTAACATCACCTAACATCTCCTAACATCTCCTAACCTACCTAAACTCTCCTACATCTCGCTATCACCTAACATCTTCCTAATATGGTCTGCAGTCACGTAAAAATATCGCACCAAAGGTGTTCTAAATCTTTTGCAGATCCTCCTAAAGAAGAAAAAAAATGTCCTCTAGCCGGGGCTGAGCTCTGAGTCTGTGCAAAGGACAAGAAACCGCGTCGTTCAGAATGACGTTAGTCTGCAAAATGCAGCGATAGATGCTTTATCGTAAGGGGATTGCTTTGTGTGTGGAAAGATAGCTTCCCCAACGTTGAAAGTCACTCACTGCCTGTGGTGTCAGTGACAGCTAGGACAGGTCCCAACAAGCCTTCCTTCCATGCGGTTCTGTCAGCCAGCTGAAGAGAGGATGAGTTACTCAGCCCTGCGGGAGGAGAGGGGGAGATCTCTCTCTCTCTCGCTCTCTCTCTCTCTCGCTTCCGTTCTCTCTCTCTCTCTCACGCGCACTTTCGCTCTCTCTCTCTCTCTCTCTCTGTCTCGCTCTCTCATTTATATATATATTCATATATACCATCAGGACCAAAAACCTGATGGTCACTCTGACAGAGCTTCAGAGTTCCTCTGAGAAGATAGAACCTTCCAGAAGGACAATCATCTCTGTAGCACTCCACCAATCAGGGCTTTATGGTAGAGTGGCCAGACGGAAGCCACTCCTCAGTAAAAGGCACATGACAGCCCACTTGGAGTTCGCCAAAAAGCACCTAAAGGACTCTCAGACCATGAGAAACAAGATTCTCTGGTCTGATGAAACCAAGATTGAACTCTTTGGCCTGAATGCCAAGCGTCACGTCTGGAGGAAACCTGGCACCATCCCATCCCATGGTGGTGGCAGCATCATGCTGTGGGGATATTTTCCAGTGGCAAGGACTGGGAGACTAGTCAGGATCAAAGGAAAGATGAACGGAGCAAAGTACAGAGAGATCCTTGATGAAAACCTGCTTCAGAGCACTCAGGACCTCAGACTGGGGGTGACGATTCACCTTCCAACAGAACAACGACTCTGAGCACACAGCCAAGACAAGGCAGGAGTGGCTTCGAGTCTCTGAATGTCCTTGAGTGGCCCAGCCAGAGCCTGGACTTGAACCCGATCGAACATCTCTGGAGAGCCCTGAAAATAGCTGTGCAGCGATGCTCCACATCCAACCTGACAGAGCTTGAGAGGATCTGCAGAGAAGAATGGGAGAAACTCCCCAAATACAGGTGTGCCAAGCTTGTAGCGTCATACCCAAGAAGACTTGAGGCTGTAATCGCTGCCAAAGGTGCTTCAACAAAGTACTGAGTAAAGGGTCTGAATACTTATGTAAAATGTGATATTTCAGTTTTTTAATTTGTTATTAAGAAAATCTATTTTAAAATAAGGTTGAAACGTAAAACAAAATGTGGAAAAAGTCAAGGGACTGTATATCTTTGGCTCTTATTCTCTCCCACTCTGTATCTGCTTCTTCTACCAATTCAATTCAAATTCAATTCAAGGAGCTTTATTGGCATGGGGAAGCATATGTTAACGTTGCCAAAAGCGAGTGAGGTAGTTAATATACAAAAGTTAAATAAACAATAAAATGAAGAGTAAACATTACACTCACAGAAGTTCCAGAAGAATAAAGACATTACAATTGTCGTATTGTGTCTACAGTTGAAGTCGGAAGTTTACATCCACTTAGGTTGGAGTCGTTAAAACTTGTTTTTCAAACCACTCCACAAATTTCTTGTTAACAAACTATAGTTTTAGCAAGTCGGTTAGGACATCTACTTTGTGCATGACATAAGCAATTTTTCCAACAATTGTTTACAGACAGATTATTTCACTTATAATTCACTGAATCACAATTCCAGTGGGTTAGAAGTTTACATACACTAAGTTGACTGTGCCTTTAAACAGCTTGGAAAATTCCAGAAAATGATGTCATGGCTTTAGAAACTTCTGATAGGCTAATTGACATTATTTGAGTCAATTGGAGGTGTACCTGTGGATGCATTTCAAGGCCTACCTTCAAACTCAGTGCCTCTTTGCTTGACATCATGGGAAAATCAAAAGAAATCAGCCAAGACCTCAGAAAAAAATTGTAGACCTCCACAAGTCTGGTTCATCCTTGGGAGCAGTTTACAAATGCCTGAAGGTACCACGTTCATCTGTACAAACAATAGTACGCAAGTATAAGCACCATGGGACCACGCAGCCGTCATACCGCTCAGGAAGGAGACACGTTCTGTCTCCTAGAGATGAACATACTTTGGTGCGAAAAGTGCAAATCAATCCCAGAACAACAGCAAAGGACCTTGTGAAGATGCTGAAGGAAACAGGTACAAAAGTATCTATATCCACAGTAAAACGAGTCCTATATCGACATAACCTGAAAGGCCGCTCAGCAAGGAAGAAGCCACTGCTCCAAAACCGGCATAAAAAAGCCAGACTACGGTTTGCAACTGCACATGGGGACAAAGATCGTACTTTTTGGAGAAAATGTCCTCTGGTCTGATGAAACAAAAATAGAACTGTTTGGCCATAATGACCATCGTTATGTTTGGAGGAAAAAGGGGAGGCTTGCAAGCCAAAGAACACCATCCCAACTGTGAAGCATGGGGGTGGCAGCATCATGTTGTGGGGGAGCTTTGCTGCAGGAGGGACTGGTGCACCTCACAAAATAGATGGTGTCCTGAGGAAGGAAAATGATGTGGATATATATTGAAGCAACATCTCAAGACATCAGTCAGGAAGTTAAAGCTTGGTCACAAATGGGTCTTCCAAATGGACAATGACCCCAAGCATACTTCCAAAGTTGTGGCAAAATGGACAACAAAGTCAAGGTATTGGAGTGGCCATCACAAAGCCTTGACCTCAATCCTATAGGACATTTGTGGCAGAACTGAAAAAGTGTGTGCGAGCAAGGAGGCCTACAAACCTGACTCAGTTACACCAGCTCTGTCAGGAGGAATGGGCCAAAATTCACCCAACTTATTGTGGGAAGCTTGTGGAAGGCTACCCGAAACGTTTGACCCAAGTTAAACAATTTAAAGGCAATGCTACCAAATACTAATTGAGTGTATGTAAACTTCTGACCCACTGGGAATGTGATGAAAGAAAGAAAAGCTGAAATAAATAATTATCTCTACTATTATTCTGACATTTCACATTCTTATAATAAAGTGGTGATCCTAACTGACCTAAAACAGGGAATTTATACTAGGATTAAATGTCAGGAATTGTGAAAAACTGAGTTTAAATGTATTTGGCCAAGGTGTATGTACACTTCTGACTTCAACTGTATATACAGTGTTGTAATGATGTACAAAAGGGAAAATAAATAAGCATAATATGGGTTGTATTTATAATGGTGTTTGTTCTTCACTGGTTGACCTTTTCTTGTGGCAACAGGTCACACATCTTGCTGCTGTGATTAAACACTGTGGTATTTCACCCAGTAGATATGAGAGTTTATCAAAATCAGGTTTGTTTTCAAATTCTTTGTGTATCTGTGTAATCTGAGGGAAATATGTGTATTTTATATGGTCATACATTTGGCAGGAGGTTAGGAAGTGCAGCTCAGTTTCCACCTCATTTTGTGGGCAGTGTTGCACATAGCCTGTCTTCTCTTTAGAGCCAGGTCTGCCTACGGCGGCCTTTCTCAATAGCAAGGCTATGCTCACTGAGTCTGTACATAGATAAAGATTTACTTAAGTTTGGGTCAGTCACAGTGGTCAGGTATTCTGCCGCTGTGTTCTCTCTGTTTAGGGCCAAACAGCATTCTAGTTTGCTCAGTTTTTTTGTTATTTTTTTCCAGTTTGTCAAGTAATTATCTTTTTGTTTTCTCATGATTTGGTTGGTGTCTAATTGGTTGTGTCTAATTGTGTTGCTGTCCTGGGGCTCTGTGGGGTCTAATTGTGTTGCTGTCCTGGGGCTCTGTGGGGTCTAATTGTGTTGCTGTCCTGGGGCTCTGTGGGGTGTGTTTGTGTTTGTGAACAGAGGCCCCAGGACCAGCTTGCTTAGGGGACTCTTCTCCAGGTTCATCTCTCTGTAGGTGATGGCTTTGTTATGGAAGGTTTGGGAATCACTTCCTTTTAGGTGGTTGTAGAATTTAACGTCTCTTTTCAGGATTTTGATACTTAGCGAGTATCGACCTCATTCTGCTCTGCATTATTTGGTGTTTTACGTTGTACACAGAGGATATTTTTGTAGAATTCTGCATGCAGAGTCTCAATTTCTCTATAGATTTAGATGCACTATTGTAAAGTGGTTGTTCCACTGGATATCATAAGGCAATGCACCAATTTGTAAGTCGCTCTGGATAAGAGCGTCTGCTAAATGACTTAAATGTAAATGTAAATGCAATTTGGTGTTTGTCCCATTTTGTGAATTCTTGGTTGGTGAGCAGGACCCCAGACCTCACAACCATAAAGGGCAATGGGTTCTATAACTGATTCAAGTATTTTTAGCCAGATCCTAATTGGTATGTTGAATTTAATGTTCCTTTTGATGGCATAGAAGGCCCTTCTTGCCTTGTCTCTCAGATCGATCACAGCTTTGTGGAAGTTACCTGTGGTGCTGATGTTTAGGCCGATGGTATGTATAGTTTGTGTGGCTCAAAGGGCAACGATGTCTAGATGGAAATTTGTATTTGTGGTCCTGGCGACTGGAACCCTTTTTTGGAACACCAGTATTTTGGTCTTATTGAGATTTACTGCCAGGGTCCCAGGTTCTGTCAAGGTCCAGGTCTGTCAGGGGTCCAGGTCTGTCAGGGCCCAGGTCCTGACAGGGCCCAGGTCTGAACAGGGCCCAGGTCTGTCAAGGGCCCAGGTCTGTCAGGGCCCAGGTCTGTCAGGGCCCAGGTCTGACAGGGCCCAGGTCTGTCCAGGGCCCAGGTCTGTCAGGCCCAGGTCTTCTCTACGGTTCACCTCCCTTCTCTACGTTCACCTCCCTTCTCTACGTTTACCTCCCTTCTCTACGTTACCTCCCTTCTCTATTGTTCAACCTCCCTTTCTCTAGTTCACCTCCCTTCTTATGTTCACCTCCCTTCTCTATGTTCACCTCCCTTCCTCTATGTTTCACCTCCCTTCTCTAGTTCACCTCCCCTTCTCTTCCGTCACCTCCCTTCTCTATGTTCACCTCCCGTATCTACGGTTCACCTCCCTTCTCTATGTTCACCTCCCTTCTCTACGTTCACCTCCCTTCTCTGTAACTGTGCTGGGGACTATATGAGGACTATATGATAGCTGTGCTGGGGGCTATATGAGGACTATATGATAGCTGTGCTGGGGACTATATGAGGACTATATGATAGCTGTGCTGGGGACTATATGAGGACTATATGATAGCTGTGCTGGGGGCTATATGAGGGACTATATGATAGCTGTGCTGGGGACTATATGAAGCTGTGCTGGGGACTATATGAGGACTATATGATAGCTGTGCTGGGGACTATATGATAGCTGTGCTGGGGACTATATGAGGGCTATATGATAGCTGTGCTGGGGGCTATATGAGGACTATATGATAGCTGTGCTGGGGACTATATTAGGACCATATGATAGCTGTGCTGGGGGCTATATGAGGACTATATGATAGCTGTGCTGGGGGACTATATGATAGCTGTGCTGGGGACTATATGAGGACTATATGATAGCTGTGCTGGGGACTATATGAGGACTATATGATAGCTGTGCTGGGACTATATGAGGACTATATGATAGCTGTGCTGGGGACTATATGAGGACTATATGATAGCTGTGCTGGGGACTATATAAGGACTATATGATAGCTGTGCTGGGGACTATATGATGACTATATGATAGCTGTGCTGGGGACTATATGAGGACTATATGATAGCTGTGCTGGGGACTATATGAGGACTATATGATAGCTGTGCTGGGGACTATATGAGGACTATATGATAGCTGTGCTGTGGGCTATATGAGGACTATATGATAGCTGTGCTGGGGACTATATGAGGACTATATGATAGCTGTGCTTGGGGCTATATGAGGACTATATGATAGCTGTGCTGGGGACTATATGATGACTATATGATAGCTGTGCTGGGGGCTATATGAGGGCTATATTATAGCTGTGCTGGGGACTATATGAGGACTATATGATAGCTGTGCTGGGGGCTATATGAGGACTATATGATAGCTGTGCTTTGGACTATATGAGGGCTATATGATAGCTGTGCTGGGGACTATATGATAGCTGTGCTGGGGGCTATATGATAACTGTGCTGGGGACTATATGATAGCTGTGCTGGGGGCTATATGATAGCTGTGTTGGGGACTATATGAGGGCTATATGATAGCTGTGCTGGGGACTATATGAGGGACTATATGATAGCTGTGCTGGGGACTATATGATAGCTGTGCTGGGGACTATATGATAGCTGTGCTGGGGACTATATGATAGCTGTGCTGGGGACTATATGATAGCTGTGCTGGGGGCTATATGATAGCTGTGCTGGGGACTATATGATAGCTGTGCTGGGGGCTATATGATAGCTGTGCTGGGGGGCTATATGAGGACTATATGGTAGCTGTGCTTGGGGCTATATGATAGCTGTGCTGGGGGCTATATGAGGACTATATGATAGCTGTGCTGGGGGCTATATGAGGGCTATATTATAGCTGTGCTGGGGACTATATGAGGACATATGATAGCTGTGCTGGGGGCTATATGATAGCTGTGCTGGGGACTATAGAGGGCTATATGATAGTTGTGCTGGGGACTATATGAGGACTATATGATAGCTGTGCTGGGGACTATATGATAGCTGTGCTGGGGACTATATGATAGCTGTGCTGGGGGCTATATGATAACTGTGCTGGGGACTATATGATAGCTGTGCTGGGGGCTATATGATAGCTGTGTTGGGGACTATATGATGACTATATGATAGCTGTGCTGGGGCTATATGATAGCTGTGCTGGGGACTATATGATAGCTGTGCTGGGGACTATATGAGGACTATATGATAGCTGTGCTGGGGGCTATATGAGGACTATATGATAGCTGTGCTGGGGACTATATGATGACTATATGATAGCTGTGCTGGGGGCTATATGATAGCTGTGCTGGGGACTATATGATAGCTGTGCTGGGGACTATATGATAGCTGTGCTGGGGGCTATATGATAGCTGTGCTGGGGACTATATGAGGACTATATGATAGTTGTGCTGGGGGCTATATGATAGCTGTGCTGGGGACTATATGAGGGCTATATGATAGTTGTGCTGGGGACTATATGAGGACTATATGATAGCTGTGCTGGGGAACTATATGATAGCTGTGCTGGGGACTATATGATAGCTGTGCTGGGGCTATATGATAACTGTGCTGGGGACTATATGATAGCTGTGCTGGGGGCTATATGATAGCTGTGTTGGGGACTATATGATGACTATATGATAGCTGTGCTGGGGGCTATATGATAGCTGTGCTGGGGACTATATGATAGCTGTGCTGGGGGCTATATGAGGACTATATGATAGCTGTGCTGGGGGCTATATGAGGACTATATGATAGCTGTGCTGGGGACTATATGATGACTATATGATAGCTGTGCTGGGGGCTATATGATAGCTGTGCTGGGGACTATATGATAGCTGTGCTGGGGACTATATGATAGCTGTGCTGGGGCTATATGATAGCTGTGCTGAGGACTATATGATGGCTTTGCTGGTGGCTATATGAGGACTATATGGTAGCTGTGCTGGGGACTATATGAGGACTATATGATAGCTGTGCTGGGGACTATATGAGGACTATATGATAGCTGTGCTGGGGGCTATATGAGGACTTTATGATAGCTGTGCTGGGGACTATATGAGGACTATATGATAGCTGTGCTGGGGACTATATGAGGACTATATGATAGCTGTGCTGGGGGCTATATGAGGACTATATGATAGCTGTGCTGGGGACTATATGAGGACTATATGATAACTGTGCTGGGGGCTATATGAGGACTATATGATAGCTGTGCTGGGGACTATATGAGGACTATATGATAACTGTGCTGGGGGCTATATGATAGCTGTGGGATATGACCCGTTCTGTCCTCTGGGAAACATTGTCTTTCAGAGAGGAGAGTAGACTCTATATAACACAGGACATCCTCTAGTGGAATGGTCCTGGTTAGTTTGGTGGTGGATTCTGAAGGATGTTGATCCTCTGGTGGAATGGTCCTGGTTAGTTTGGTGGTGGATTCTGAAGGATGTTGATCCTTTGGTGGAATGGTCCTGGTTAGTTTGGTGGTGGATTCTGAAGGATGTTGATCCTCTAGTGGAATGGTCCTGGTCAGTTTGGTGGTGGGTTCTGAAGGATGTTGATCCTTGGGTGGAATGGTCCTGGTTATTTTGGTGGTGGATTCTGAAGGATGTTGATCCTCTGGTGGAATGGTCCTGGTTAGTTTGGTGGTGGATTCTGAAGGATGTTGATCCTCTAGTGGAATTGTCCTGGTTAGTTTGGTGGTGGATTCTGAAGGATGTTGATCCTCTAGTGGAATGTTCCTGGTCAGTTTGGTGGTGGATTCTGAAGGATGTTGATCCTCTGGTGGAATGGTCCTGGTTAGTTTGGTGGTGGATTCTGAAGGATGTTGATCCTCTGGTGGAATGGTCCTGGTTAGTTTGGTGGTGGATTCTGAAGGATGTTGATCCTCTAGTGGAATGGTCCTGGTTAGTTTGGTGGTGGATTCTGAAGGATGTTGATCCTCTAGTGGAATGGTCCTGGTTAGTTTGGTGGTGGATTCTGAAGGATGTTGATCCTCTAGTGGAATGGTCCTGGTTAGTTTGGTGGTGGATTCTGAAGGATGTCGATCCTCTGGTGCAATGGTCCTGGTTAGTTTTATATGTTGATCCTCTGGTGGAATGGTCCTGGTTAGTTTGGTGGTGGATTCTGAAGGATGTTGATCCTCTGGTGGAATGGTCCTGGTTAGTTTGGTGGTGGATTCTGAAGGATGTTGATCCTCTAATGGAATGGTCCTGGTTAGTTTTATATGTTGATCCTCTGGTGGAATGGTCCTGGTTAGTTTTATATGTTGATCCTTTGGTGGAATGGTCCTGGTTAGTTTTATATGTTGATCCTCTGGTGGAATGGTCCTGGTTAGTTTGGTGGTAGATTCTGAAGGATGTTGATCTTCTGGTGGAATGGTCCTGGTTAGTTTGGTGGTGGATTCTGAAGGATGTTGATCCTCTGGTGGAATGGTCCTGGTAAGTTTGGTGGTGGATTCTGAAGGATGTTAATCCTCTGGTGGAATGGTCCTGGTTAGTTTGGTGGTGGATTCTGACGGATGTTGATCCTCTGGTGGAATGGTCCTGGTTAGTTTGGTGGTGGATTCTGAAGGATGTTGATCCTCTGGTGGAATGGTCCTGGTTAGTTTGGCGGTGGATTCTGAAGGATGTTGATCCTCTGGTGGAATGGTCCTGGTTAGTTTGGCGGTGGATTCTGAAGGATGTTAATCCTCTGGTGGAATGGTCCTGGTTAGTTTGGTGGTGGATTCTGAAGGATGTTGATTCTCTGGTGGAATGGTCCTGGTTAGTTTGGTGGTGGATTCTGAAGGATGTTGATCCTCTGGTGGAATGGTCCTGGTTAGTTTGGTGGTGGATTCTGAAGGATGTTGATCCTCTGATGGAATGGTCCTGGTTAGTTTGGTGGTCGGATTCTGAAGGATGTTGATCCTCTGGTGGAATGGTCCTGGTTAGTTTTATATGTTGATCCTCTGGTGGAATGGTCCTGGTTAGTTTTATATGTTGATCCTCTGGTGGAATGGTCCTGGTTAGTTTGGTGGTAGATTCTGAAGGATGTTGATCCTCTGGTGGAATGGTCCTGGTTAGTTTGGTGGTGGATTCTGAAGGATGTTGATCCTCTGGTGGAATGGTCCTGGTTAGTTTGGTGGTGGATTCTGAAGGATGTTGATCCTCTGGTGGAATGGTCCTGGTTAGTTTGGTGGTGGATTCTGAAGGATGTTGATCCTCTGGTGGAATGGTCCTGGTTAGTTTGGTGGTGGATTCTGAAGGATGTTGATCCTCTGGTGGAATGGTCCTGGTTAGTTTGGCGGTGGATTCTGAAGGATGTTGATCCCTGGTGGAATGGTCCTGGTTAGTTTGGCGGTGGATTCTGAAGGATGTTGATCCTCTGGGGGAATGGTCCTGGTTAGTTTGGTGGTGGATTCTGAAGGATGTTGATCCTTTGGTGGAATGGTCCTGGTTAGTTTGGTGGTAGATTCTGAAGGATGTTGATCCTCTGGTGGAATGGTCCTGGTTATTTTGGTGGTGGATTCTGAAGGATGTTGATCCTCCGGTGGAATGGTCCTGGTTAGTTTGGTGGTAGATTCTGAAGGATGTTGATCCTCTGTCAGGGATGTGATCCGTTTGGACCTAGTGGAGAGTTCTGGGACAGAAGGAACCTAGTAGGACAGGAAGGTACTGAAGGACAGGAAGTTACAGGACAGGAAGTTACTGAAGGACAGGAAGTTACAGGACAGGAAGTTACAGGACAGGAAGATACAGGACAGAACGTTACTGAAGGACAGGAAGGTACTGAAGGACAGGAAGTTACAGGACAGGAAGTTACTGAAGGACAGGAAGTTACTGAAGGACAGGAAGTTACAGGACAGGAAGTTACTGAAGGACAGGAAGTTACTGAAGGACAGGAAGTTACTGAAGGACAGGACGTTACAGGACAGGAAGATACAGGACAGGACGTTACTGAAGGACAGGAAGTTACAGAAGGACAGGAAGTTTCTCAAGGACAGGAAGTTTCTGGACAGAAAGTTACAGGACAGGAAGTTACAGGACAGGAAGTTAAAGGACAGGAAGTTACTGAAGGACAGGAAGTTACTGAAGGACAGGAAGTTACTGAAGAACAGGAAGTTACAGGACAGGAACTTACTGAAGGACAGGAAGTTACAGGACAGGAAGTTACAGGACAGGAAGTTACAGGACAGGACGTTACAGGACAGGACGTTACTGAAGGACAGGAAGTTACAGGACAGGAAGTTACAGGACAGGAAGTTACTGAAGGACAGGAAGTTACAGGACAGGAAGTTACTGAAGGACAGGAAGTTACAGGACAGGAAGTTTACTGAAGTGTAAAAATAGGTGTGAAGACAGTGATCTGAAAGTTACTTTATCAACCGCTATTGATACCTCCGCTGTTGAGTTAGTTTTGATGCGCACGTTAACACGTTTTTAAACAAATTCTTCTATTTCCACCTCCGAGGAGGTGACAGCCTGTCGGAGATATAGAGTTCCAAAGCTTAGAGGTGATGCAAAGCGGAGATGTGTTTATGAAAAATGCATGACAACAGCACACACACACACAGAATATGTTATCAGGATGTGCTGCGAAGTTCAGACGAGCGCTGTCATGTTAAATCTATAGCCTTATTTAAGTTTGTTGTTGTTGTTATTTTATATCATGAAGCTCATGACTTTAAAAAGTTCTTTATCTCTCGTGTGTAGTTCTCTGTCTCTCCTCTTTGTTTGTATTTAACCTTTTATTTAACGAGGCAAGTCAGTTAAAGAACAAATTATTATTTACAATGACGGCCTGCACCGGCCAAACCTTCCCTTAACCCGGACGACTCTGGGCAAATTGTGCGGCGCCCTATGCCACTCCCGATCACGTCCGGTTGTGAATACCGCCCGGGATCGAACCGGGGTCTGTAGTGACGCAGTGCCTTAGACCGCTGCGCCACTCGGTAGCCATGACGTCGTCGATGTCACATCCCTTCCTCACCTTATTCCAGAATGAGCTCAGAGCGAGAGCCCCAACAGAGCCCTGCCCTGTGCAACATGTCAGTCCAAGGGACTAAATGACCTAAATGGTTTAATGAATCGCCGTTTGTTCTGACTGAAATCTCTCCGGCCCGTTTATTAACACAGTAACGCCATGGTTCAGTACACACGCAGATCAGCTAATGCTATATCAGGTTCAGTACCCAGACAGATCAGCTAATGCTATATCAGGTTCAGCACATAGACAGATCAGCTAATGCTATATCAGGTTCAGCACACAGACAGATCAGCTAATGCTATATCAGGTTCAGCACATAGACAGATCAGCTAATGCTATATCAGGTTCAGCACATAGACAGATCAGCTAATGCTATATCAGGTTCATCAGCTAATGCTATATCAGGTTCAGCACACAGACAGATCAGCTAATGCTATATCAGGTTCAGCATATAGACAGATCAGCTAATGCTATATCAGGTTCAGCACATAGACAGATCAGCTAATGCTATATCAGGTTCAGCACACAGACAGATCAGCTAATGCTATATCAGGTTCAGTACACAGACAGATCAGCTAATGCTATATCAGGTTCAGCACACAGACAGATCAGCTAATGCTATATCAGGTTCAGCACATAGACAGATCAGCTAATGCTATATCAGGTTCAGCACATAGACAGATCAGCTAATGCTATATCAGGTTCAGTACACAGACAGATCAGCTAATGCTATACCAGGTTCAGCACATAGACAGATCAGCTAATGCTATATCAGGTTCAGCACATAGACAGATCAGCTAATGCTATATCAGGTTCAGCACACAGACAGATCAGCTAATGCTATATCAGGTTCAGCACATAGACAGATCAGCTAATGCTATATCAGGTTCAGCACATAGACAGATCAGCTAATGCTATATCAGGTTCAGCACATAGACAGATCAGCTAATGCTATATCAGGTTCAGCACACAGACAGATCAGCTAATGCTATATCAGGTTCAGCACATAGACAGATCAGCTAATGCTATATCAGGTTCAGCACACAAACAGATCAGCTAATGCTATATCAGGTTCAGCACATAGACAGATCAGCTAATGCTATATCAGGTTCAGCACACAGACAGATCAGCTAATGCTATATCAGGTTCAGCACATAGACAGATCAGCTAATGCTATATCAGGTTCATCAGCTAATGCTATATCAGGTTCAGCACACAGACAGATCAGCTAATGCTATATCAGGTTCAGCACATAGACAGATCAGCTAATGCTATATCAGGTTCAGCACATAGACAGATCAGCTAATGCTATATCAGGTTCAGCACACAGATAGATCAGCTAATGCTATATCAGGTTCAGCACATAGACAGATCAGCTAATGCTATATCAGGTTCAGCACATAGACAGATCAGCTAATGCTATATCAGGTTCATCAGCTAATGCTATATCAGGTTCAGCACACAGACAGATCAGCTAATGCTATATCAGGTTCAGCACATAGACAGATCAGCTAATGCTATATCAGGTTCAGCACATAGACAGATCAGCTAATGCTATATCAGGTTCAGCACACAGACAGATCAGCTAATGCTATATCAGGTTCAGTACACAGACAGATCAGCTAATGCTATATCAGGTTCAGCACACAGACAGATCAGCTAATGCTATATCAGGTTCAGCACATAGACAGATCAGCTAATGCTATATCAGGTTCAGCACATAGACAGATCAGCTAATGCTATATCAGGTTCAGTACACAGACAGATCAGCTAATGCTATATCAGGTTCAGCACATAGACAGATCAGCTAATGCTATATCAGGTTCAGCACATAGACAGATCAGCTAATGCTATATCAGGTTCAGCACACAGACAGATCAGCTAATGCTATATCAGGTTCAGCACATAGACAGATCAGCTAATGCTATATCAGGTTCAGCACATAGACAGATCAGCTAATGCTATATCAGGTTCAGCACATAGACAGATCAGCTAATGCTATATCAGGTTCAGCACACAGACAGATCAGCTAATGCTATATCAGGTTCAGCACATAGACAGATAAGCTAATGCTATATCAGGTTCAGCACACAGACAGATCAGCTAATGCTATATCAGGTTCAGCACATAGACAGATCAGCTAATGCTATATCAGGTTCAGCACACAGACAGATCAGCTAATGCTATATCAGGTTCAGCACATAGACAGATCAGCTAATGCTATATCAGGTTCATCAGCTAATGCTATATCAGGTTCAGCACACAGACAGATCAGCTAATGCTATATCAGGTTCAGCACATAGACAGATCAGCTAATGCTATATCAGGTTCAGCACATAGACAGATCAGCTAATGCTATATCAGGTTCAGCACACAGACAGATCAGCTAATGCTATATCAGGTTCAGCACATAGACAGATCAGCTAATGCTATATCAGGTTCAGCACATAGACAGATCAGCTAATGCTATATCAGGTTCATCAGCTAATGCTATATCAGGCCTGCTGGAAGGCACATGGAAACGGCTATTTACATGGAAACGTCTGTTTACATGGAAACTTCTAGTTACATGGAAACGTCTATTTACATGGAAACGTCTATTTTACAAGGAAACGTCTATTTGACAAGGAAACGTGTATTTTACATTTTACATGGAAACGTGTATTTGACATGGAAACGTGTATTTGACATGGAAACGTGTATTTGACATGGAAACGTGTATTTGACATGGAAACGTGTATTTTACATGGAAACGTGTATTTGACATGGAAATGTGTATTTGACATGGAAACGTGTATTTGACATGGAAACGTGTATTTTACATGGAAACGTGTATTTGACATGGAAACGTGTATTTGACATGGAAACGTGTATTTTACATGGAAACGTGTATTTGTAAGGTGAGGATTGCGCTGCGTGATTTTGAAGGTGCAGCAGCTTGACCTTTCCCCTGTACTTTATATTCAGTGAATTGTTCTGCACTAAAACACAAGTGCTTCCAGCTAATGGCAGTTTAAAAAGCCACTAAAAGCTAAATGAATTGATGACTATCAAGCCTCTGGAAGGACTGGCAGGACTCATGATCTACTCTGCTTTCTGTCCTTTAGAGGGATATATTACAGGAAAACTCTGCAATTTTAACAAATCATTTGTTCATTTAGTACTTAAGTAATTGATCGATCTCCACGTCAGAATGAGTCTGTTTTAATGACTGAATTGTTAAATATGTTCTGAGGTTTTGAAGGTTCTATTCCGGGAGAATTTATTTGATACACACGTACCGGAGATATGAAAGGTAAACATGTTGTTTTTAAATGTGGAGGTTTGTGAGTTTGTTAGGAGGAAGGAACATGTCTCTCTGTCTCTCTCTCTCTGTCTCTCTCTGTCTCTCTCTGTCTCTCTCTGTCTCTGTCTCTCTCTGTCTCTGTCTCTCTCTGTCTCTGTCTCTCTCTGTCTCTCTCTCTCTGTCTCTGTCTTTCTGTCTCTCTGTCTCTCTCTCTCTGTCTCTCTCTGTCTCTCTCTCTCTCTGTCTCTCTCTTTCTCTGTCTCTCTCTGTCTCTCTCTCTCTGTCTCTGTCTTTCTGTCTCTCTGTCTCTCTCTCTCTGTCTCTCTCTGTCTCTCTCTCACTCTGTCTCTCTGTGTGTGGGACGACAACGACTGGCTGCCTCTGCATGATGCAAAACAAATACATTTTTTGAAACAATTGGACGTCTTATTTGTGGAAAGGACTATTTCTGTCGCTCTTCATAAAAACCGTGTCGTTTAAAGTAACATGTCTGAGCGTAGCGAGATGGTGGGCGTTATGTTGCGTTCTCATCATGTCAACTGGTTCTCTTTCTCTTGGCGTGTCTGTTATGTTCCAGGGTGTGCGTCCCAAATCACACCCTGTCCCCTATATTAATGCACTACTTTTTTTGCACTGTATTGGAGTTAAGGGTGCCCTTCGGGACACAGGCCCAGTCTGCGGTGAGAGAGCAACAGCCCAATTAGGAGACGGCCCAAAACGTTAGAATGTTACTCGTCTCAAGAGTAAAGCTTTCTAAAAACAAAAGATGAATTTAAAGTCATTCTTCCCTCTCTCCACTCCTTAACGCTGTTCTGTCTTATTAATTGGCTTCCTGTGAAATCTATAGAAATTTAGAGGAGAATTCAACGTGAAAATATTGACATTTACATTTTCTTTTCAACTCAAACAGTAGACGGCTTTATCAACAACAACAAAAAAGGTCCCATTCTGAAACATCGGATTTAGTGTTTGTCTAAATGGATGTTTGTAACGGCGGTTGGAAGGAGAGGTGCAGCGTGGTGAGCGTAAATATTAGTTTATATAGAAACGACTCCGAACAAAACAATAAACTATACCCCCCCCCCCCCAAAAAAAACGTGAAGCTAAAGGCTAAGTGCCCTAAACAAAAGTCTACCTCCCACAACACAAGGAAGGAAAAAAAGGGCTACCTAAGTATGGTTCCCAATCAGAGACAACGATAGACAGCTGGCCCTGATTGGAAACCATACCCGGCCAAAACATTAGAAAAATAAAGAACATAGAAAAAGGAACATAGAATGCCCACCCTAGAAGTCACACCCTGGCCTAACCAAAATAGAGAATATAAACCCTCTCTATGGCCAGGGGGCGTGACAACGCCTGAAACATGGGATTTATTTACAGTATGTTGTTACTGTTTCCTGCACAGAGGAAACGCTGTCTGTGTCGACAGTGTGTGTTTTTTTGTCCTGATTTTCAAAAGGCAACGCTACAGCTGTTGTGTGAAATGACGTTCCAGTCTTTTTGCCTGAAGGCTTCCTCTCTAATAGAGATGCTTCCATAATTCAGAATAATTCCATAGTGTCCTCTCTAATAGAGATGCTTCCATAATTCAGAATAATTCAGAATAATTCAGAATAATTCAGAATAATTCAGAATAATTCAGAATAATTCCATAGTGCCCTCTCTAATAGAGATGCTTCCATAATTCAGAATAATTCACAATAATTCAGAATAATTCAGAATAATTCAGAATAATTCCATAGTGTCCTCTCTAATAGAGATGCTTCCATAATTCAGAATAATTCAGAATAATTCAAGAATAATTCAGAATAATTCAGAATAATTCAGAATAATTCCATAGTGTCCTCTCTAATAGAGATGCTTCCATAATTCAGAATAATTCAGAATAATTCAAGAATAATTCAGAATAATTCAGAATAATTCAGAATAATTCAGAATAATTCAGAATAATTCCATAGTGCCCTCTCTAATAGAGATGCTTCCATAATTCAGAATAATTCAGAATAATTCAGAATAATTCAGAATAACTCCATAGTGTCCTCTCTAATAGAGATGCTTCCATAATTCAGAATAATTCAGAATAATTCCATAGTGCCCTCTCTAATAGAGATGCTTCCATTATTCAGAATAATTCAGAATAATTCAGAATAATTCAGAATAATTCAGAATAAATCCATAGTGCCCTCTCTAATAGAGATGCTTCCATAATTCAGAATAATTCAGAATAATTCAGAATAATTCAGAATAATTCCATAGTGCCCTCTCTAATAGAGATGCTTCCATAATTCAGAATAATTCAGAATAATTCAGAATAATTCAGAATAATTCCATAGTGCCATAGCTGAGGGAAGTACGGGTGCTGAGTGGGCTGCAGAACCCCCTGATTAAGATTTCGAGTAACAATATTTTATAAATATATATATTTTTTTAAATGATCTAAATGTGTGAACTGAGCCTTTATTACTCTCATAGAGAACAATACTCCTCAGCACCCTGTTCCCTTCGTTAACCTTAGACCAGGGCCCATAGGGTGCACTATGTAGGGTGTAGGAGAGTAGGGAGTAGGGTGTAGGGTGTAGGGAGTAGGGAGTAGGGAGTAGGGAGTAGGGTGTAGGGTGTAGGGAGTAGGGTGTAGGGAGTAGGGTGTAGGGAGTAGGGAGTAGGGAGTAGGGTGTAGGGAGTAGGGAGTAGGGTGTAGGGTGTAGGGAGTAGGGAGTAGGGAGTAGGGTGTAGGGTGTAGGGTGTAGGGAGTAGGGTGTAGGGAGTAGGGAGTAGGGAGTAGGGGGTAGGGAGTAGGGAGTAGGGTGTAGGGAGTAGGGAGTAGGGTGTAGGGTGTAGGGAGTAGGGAGTAGGGAGTAGGGAGTAGGGAGTAGGGTGTAGGGAGTAGGGTGTTGGGAGTAGGGAGTAGGGTGTAGTGTGTAGGGTGTAGGGAGTAGGGTGTAGGGAGTAGGGAGTAGGGTGTAGGGAGTAGGGTGTAGGGAGTAGGGTGTTGGGAGTAGGGTGTAGGGTGTAGGGTGTAGGGAGTAGGGTGTAGGGAGTAGGGAGTAGGGAGTAGGGTGTAGGGAGTAGGGTGTTGGGAGTAGGGGAGTAGGGTGTAGTGTGTAGGGTGTAGGGAGTAGGGTGTAGGGAGTAGGGAGTAGGGTGTAGGGAGTAGGGTGTAGGGAGTAGGGTGTAGGGTGTAGGGAGTAGGGTGTAGTGTGTAGGGAGTAGGGTGTAGGGTGTAGGGTGTAGGGAGTAGGGTGTAGTGTGTAGGGAGTAGGGTGTAGGGTGTAGGGAGTAGGGAGTAGGGTGTAGTGTGTAGGGAGTAGGGTGTAGGGAGTAGGGTGTAGGGTGTAGGGTGTAGGGAGTAGGGAGTAGGGTGTAGTGTGTAGGGGAGTAGGGTGTAGGGTGTAGGGAGTAGGGTGTAGGGTGTAGGGAGTAGGGTGTAGGGTGTAGGGAGTAGGGGTGTAGTGTGTAGGGTGTAGGGTGTAGGGTGTAGGGAGTAGGGTGTAGGGTGTAGGGTGTAGGGAGTAGGGTGTAGGGTGGAGGGAGTAGGGTGTAGTGTGTAGGGAGTAGGGAGTAGGGTGTAGGGAGTAGGGTGTAGGGTGTAGGGGGTAGGGAGTAGGGGGTAGGGAGTAGGGTGTAGGGAGTAGGGAGTAGGGAGTAGGGTGTAGGGAGTAGGGGGTAGGGTGTAGGGAGTAGGGAGTAGGGGTGTAGGGAGTAGGGTGTAGAGTGTAGGGAGTAGGGTGTAGGGAGTAGGGGGTAGGGAGTAGGGTGTAGGGAGTAGGGAGTAGGGTGTAGGGTGTAGGGAGTAGGGTGTAGGGAGTAGGGTGTAGGGAGTAGGGTGTAGGGTGTAGGGGTGTAGGGAGTAGGGTGTAGGGTGTAGGGAGTAGGGTGTAGAGTGTAGGGTGTAGGGAGTAGGGTGTAGGGAGTAGGGAGTAGGGAGTAGGGTGTAGGGTGTAGGGGGTAGGGGGTAGGGAGTAGGGTGTAGGGAGGGAGTAGGGTGTAGGGTGTAGGGTGTAGGGTGTAGGGGTAGGGTGTAGGGTGTAGGGAGTAGGGTGTAGGGTGTAGGGTGTAGGGAGTAGGGTGTAGGGAGTAGGGTGTAGGGTGGTAGGGTGTAGGGTGTAGGGGTGTAGAGTAGGGGGTAGGGAGTAGGGTGTAGGGTGTAGGGAGATAGGGCTGTAGGGAGTAGGGTGTAGGGTGTAGGGTGTAGGGATGTAGGGTGTAGGGAGTAGGGTGTAGGGTGGTAGGGAGTAGGGTGTAGGGTGTAGGGAGTAGGGTGTAGGGAGTAGGGTGTAGGGTGTAGGGAGTAGGTGTAGGGTGTAGGGAGTAAGGTGTAGGGAGTAGGGAGTAGGGAGTAGGGAGTAGGGTGTAGGGTGTAGGGTGTAGGGTGTAGGGAGTAGGGAGTAGGGTGTAGGGTGTAGGGAGTAGGGTGTAGGGAGTAGGGTGTAGGGTGTAGGGAGTAGGGTGTAGGGTGTAGGGAGTAAGGGTTAGGGTGTAGGGTGTAGGGAGTAGGGAGTAGGGTGTAGGGTGTAGGGAGTAGGGAGTAGGGTGTAGGGAGTAGGGTGTAGGGTGTAGGGTGTAGGGTGTAGGGAGTAGGGTGTAGGGAGTAGGGTGTAGGGAGTAGGGTGTAGGGTGTAGGGAGTAGGGTGTAGGGTGTAGGGAGTAGGGAGTAGGGTGTAGGGTGTAGGGAGTAGGGAGTAGGGTAGGGTTAGGGTGTAGGGTGTAGGGTGTAGGGAGTAGGGTGTAGGGGTAGGGAGGGTGTAGGGAGTAGGGTGTAGGGTGAGGGGTAGGGAGTAGGGTGTAGGGTGTAGGGTGTAGGGTGTAGGGTAGGTGTAGGGAGTAGGTGTAGGGAGTAGGGTGTAGGGTGTAGGGTGTAGGGTGTAGGGTGTAGGGAGTAGGGTGTAGGGAGTAGGGAGTAGGGAGTAGGGAGTAGGGTGTAGGGTGTAGGGAGTAGGGAGTAGGGTGTAGGGGGTAGGGAGTAGGGTGTAGGGTGTAGGGTGTAGGGTGTAGGGTGTAGGGAGTAGGGAGTAGGGTGTAGGGTGTAGGGAGTAGGGTGTAGGGAGTAGGGAGTAGGGTGTAGAGTGTAGGGAGTAGGGTGTAGGGAGTAGGGAGTAGGGTGTAGGGAGTAGGGTGTAGGGAGTAGGGTGTAGGGTGTAGGGAGTAGGGAGTAGGGTGTAGGGTGTAGGGTGTACTATGTAGGGTGTAGGGAGTAGGGTGTAGGGAGTAGGTGTAGGGTGTAGGGAGTAGGGAGGGGAGTAGGGTGTAGGGTGTAGGGTGTAGGGTGTAGGGTGTAGGGGGTAGGGTGTAGGGTGTAGGGAGTAGGGTGTAGGGTGTAGGGTGTAGGGAGTAGGGAGTAGGGAGTAGGGTGTAGGGTGTAGGGTGTAGGGTGTAGGGTGTAGGGAGTAGGGAGTAGGGTGTAGGGTGTAGGGTAGGGGTAGGGTGTAGGGAGTAGGGGGGGTGTAGGAGTAGGGTGTAGGGTGTAGGGAGTAGGGAGTAGGGTGTAGGGTGTAGGGTGTAGGGAGTAGGGTGTAGGGTGTAGGGAGTAGGGAGTAGGGTGTAGGGAGTAGGGTGTAGGGAGTAGGGTGTAGGGAGTAGGGTGTAGGGTGTAGGGAGTAGGGTGTAGGGAGTAGGGTGTAGGGAGTAGGGTGTAGGGTGTAGGGTGTAGGGTGTAGGGTGTAGGGAGTAGGGTGTAGGGAGTAGGGTGTAGGGAGTAGGGTGTAGGGAGTAGGGTGTAGGGTGTAGGGTGTAGGTGTAGGGAGTAGGGTGTAGGGAGTAGGGTGTAGGGAGTAGGGTGTAGGGTGTAGGGAGTAGGGAGTAGGGAGTAGGGTGTAGGGTGTAGGGTGTAGGGAGTAGGGAGTAGGGAGTAGGGTGTAGGGTGTAGGGAGTAGGGAGTAGGGTGTAGGGTGTAGGGAGTAGGGTGTAGGGTGTAGGGTGTAGGGTGTAGGGAGTAGGTGTAGGGTGTAGGGTTAGGTGTAGGTGTAGGGATAGGGTGTAGGGAGGGTGTAGGGAGTAGGGTGTGGGAGTAGGGTGTAGGGTGTAGGGAGTAGGGTGTAGGGAGTAGGTGTAGGTGTAGGTGTAGGTGTAGGGAGTAGGGAGTAGGTGTAGGGTGTAGGGAGTAGGGTGTAGGGAGTAGGGATAGGGTGTAGGGTGTAGGGAGTAGGGTGTAGGGTAGGGAGTAGGAGTAGGAGTAGGGTGTAGGGAGTAGGGATAGGGTGTAGGGAGTAGGGGTAGGGAGTAGGTGTAGGGTGTAGGGAGTAGGGTGTAGGGTGTAGGGTGTAGGGTGTAGGGTGTAGGGTGTAGGGAGTAGGGTGTAGGGTGTAGGGAGTAGGGTGTAGGGTGTAGGGAGTAGGGTGTAGGGAGTAGGGTGTAGGGTGTAGGGTGTAGGGAGTAGGGTGTAGGGTGTAGGGTTAGGGAGTAGGGTGTAGGGAGTAGGGAGTAGGGAGTAGGGTGTAGGGTGTAGGAGTAGGGTGTAGGGTGTAGGGAGTAGTGTAGGGTGTAGGGAGTAGGGTGTAGGGAGTAGGGTGTAGGGTGTAGGGAGTAGGGTGTAGGGTGTAGGGAGGGTGTAGGGTGTAGGGAGTAGGGTTAGGGTTAGGGATAGGGTGTAGGGGGTAGGAGTGGGGGTGTAGGGTTAGGTGTAGGTGTAGGGAGTAGGGTGTAGGGTGTAGGAGTAGGGTGTAGGGGTAGGGTGTAGGGGGTAGGAGTGTAGGGAGTAGGGTGTAGGGTGTAGGGTGTAGGGAGTAGGGTGTAGGGTGTAGGGTGTAGGGTGTAGTGTGTAGGGAGTAGGGAGTAGGGTGTAGGGAGTAGGGTGTAGGGTGTAGGGGTAGGAGTGTAGGGAGTAGGGTGTAGGGTGTAGGGTGTAGGGTGTAGGGGGTAGGGAGTAGGGGGTAGGGAGTAGGTGTAGGGAGTAGGGTGTAGGGTGTAGGGTGTAGGGAGTAGGGTGTAGTGTGTAGGGAGTAGGGAGTAGGGTGTAGGGTGTAGGGTGTAGGGAGTAGGGTGTAGGGTGTAGGGGGTAGGGAGTAGGGGGTAGGGAGTAGGGTGTAGGGAGTAGGGTGTAGGGTGTAGGGAGTAGGGAGTAGGGTGTAGGGTGTAGGGAGTAGGGTGTAGGGAGTAGGGTGTAGTGTGTAGGGAGTAGGTGTAGGGTGTAGGTGTAGGGAGTAGGGTGTAGGGTGTAGGGGTAGGGGGTAGGGGGTAGGGAGTAGGGTGTAGGGAGTAGGGGTAGGGAGTAGAGGGTAGGGAGTAGGGTGTAGGGAGTAGGGTGTAGGGAGTAGGGAGTAGGGTGTAGGGTGTAGGGAGTAGGGTGTAGGGAGTAGGGAGTAGGGAGTAGGGTGTAGGGTGTAGGGTGTAGGAGTAGGGTGTAGGGTGAGGGGTAGGGAGTAGGGGTAGGGAGTAGGGTGTAGGGAGTAGGGTGTAGGGTGTAGGGAGTAGGTGTAGGGTGTAGGGTGTAGGGTGTAGGGAGTAGGGAGTAGGGTGTAGGGTGTAGGGAGTAGGGTGTAGGGTGTAGGGTGTAGGGTGTAGGGAGTAGGGAGTAGGGTGTAGGGAGTAGGGTGTTGGGAGTAGGGAGTAGGGAGTAGGGTGTTGGGAGTAGGGTGTAGGGAGTAGGGAGTAGGGAGTAGGGAGTAGGGTGTAGGGTGTAGGGAGTAGGGAGTAGGGTGTAGGGTGTAGGGAGTAGGGAGTAGGGTGTAGGGAGTAGGGTGTTGGGAGTAGGGTGTAGGGTGTAGGGAGTAGGGAGTAGGGAGTAGGGAGTAGGGTGTAGGGTGTAGGGTGTAGGGAGTAGGGTGTAGGGAGTAGGGTGTAGGGAGTAGGGAGTAGGGTGTAGGGAGTAGGGAGTAGGGAGTAGGGTGTAGGGAGTAGGGTGTAGGGAGTAGGGAGTAGGGAGTAGGGAGTAGGGTGTAGGGTAGGGTGTTGGGAGTAGGAGTAGGGTGTAGGGTGTAGGGTGTAGGGAGTAGGGTGTAGGGTGTAGGGAGTAGGGAGGGAGTAGGGTGTAGGGAGTAGGGAGTAGGGTGTAGGGAGTAGGGTGTTGGGAGTAGGGAGTAGGGTGTAGGGTGTAGGGTGTAGGGAGTAGGGTGTAGGGAGTAGGGAGTAGTGGTAGGGAGTAGGGAGTAGGGTGTAGGGAGTAGGGTGTAGGGTGTAGGGAGTAGGGGGGCATTTGGGACGCAGACTTAGACTAATTATTCCTGCATGTGTCCAACATCTTCCTCCAGTATTCAGACCCCTTGACTTTTTCCACAGTTTTAAATTAGGTTACAGCCTGTGTTAAATTGTTTTTTTTCTCCCCTCATCAATCTACACACAACAACCCCATAATGACAAAGCAAAAACATATTTTCTAATTTATGAAAAATATCAAATTTAAATATAACATTTACATAAGTATTCGACCCTTTACTAAGTACTTTGTTGAAGCACCTTTGGCAGCGATTACAGCTTCAGAGTCTTCTTGGGTATGACGCTACAAGCTTGGCACACCTGTATATGGGGAGTTTCTCCCATTCTTCTCTGCAGATCCTCTCAAGCTCTGTCAGGTTGGATGGGGAGCGTCGCTGCACAGCTATTATCAAGTCTCTCCAGAGATGTTTCGATCGGGTTCAAGTCCGGGTTCTGGCTGGGCCACTCAAGGACATCCAGAGACTTGAAGCCACTCCTGCGTTGTCTTGGCTGTGTGCTTAGGGTCGTTGTCCTGTTAGAAGGTGAACCTTCTGGTGTTTTGATTTGTTTAACACTTTTTTGGTTACTACATGATTCCATATGTGTTATTTCATAGTTTTGATGTCTCCGCTATTATTCTACAATGTAGAAAATCGTAAAAATAAAGAAAAACCCTTGAATGAGTAGGTGAGTCCAGACTGTTGACTGGTACTGTATATCAACACATACATACCATGGAATCGATACAGAATAAATCATTTCCCAGCTATTTTGCAATCTGTATGGCACAGCTGTCAACATCCTGGTCGGCAAACGAAACTGGTATACTTTTCTATTTATGCTATTTTTTTGTTCCTTCCGCCAGTTTTGATCTTTTATATTGAGCAGACAGACCAGTTCTCTGCCTCCTCCCGCTGCCACCTGCCTCCTCCATTTTTTGGGGTAATGCTGTAATCAATTGGTTGTACTCTTGGACTGAGCAGACCTTCCCATTCAATTCCCATAGCTCCATGAAATACATAACTCTACCGTTCCAATTTACAATATCATTTAAGAACAAATTACCCTTTTCAAACATTTATTTCCCATAAATATAGTTATTTTATCAACCAGCACATTTGAGTTCAGCGTTAATATTTTGTTGTAGTATTTGTTCTATGTTTTTCTGGGGGAGGAAATAGAAATTTGTAACCAGCGCTGCATTGCTTGTTTGAAAAAGAGAGATACTGACATCCCGAGTGGTGCAGCGGTCTAAGGCATCGCAGTGCTTGAGGCGTCACTCCAGACCCGGGTTTGTTCCCGGGCTGTGTCGCAGCCGGCCGCGACCAGGAGACTCATGAAGCGGAGCACAATTGTCCTAGCGTCGTCCGGTTTAGGCGAGGGTTTGGCCGGCCAAACCCTCGCCTAACAGTGTTTCCTCCGAACACATTGGTGCGGCTGGCTTCCGGGTTAAACGAGCAGTGTGTCAAGAAGCAGTGCAGCTTGGTTGGGTCGTGTTTCGGAGGACGCACGGCTCTCGACCTTCGCCTCTCCCGAGTCCGTACGGGAGTTGCAGTGATGGGACAAGACTGTAACTACCAATTGGAAACCACGAAGTTGGGCGGGAAAAAGGGGGAAAAAGTTCAACAACAAAAAAAGAAAAAGAGAGAGGTTCTTTAATGAATGGCAATCTGCAAAAAGTCAATTTTATAAACAAAGGATGAGCTTTTCTTAGTAATCTACTTGAGAACCATTTTGAGTTCAAGTAAAAAACTTTTGTATAAGTGAAGCTTTTTAGAGAGAGAGTTTTAGTGCTTTTATATTTAATAATCTCATCCCGCCCAGTTCATATTCATTATATAGACGGGCTCGTTTTACCTTGTCTGGTTTAGCGGCCCAGATAAAGCGAAATATGTTTTTGTGCTCATATGATTTAAAAAAACGAATCATGAGGAGTAGGCAGCGCCATGAGTGAGTGAGTAAACTGAGAGATGACTAAGGAGTTAATCAGGGCATTTTTTCCCCATAAATAGACAGGTATTTACCTTTCCATGGTTGCAGGATCTTGTCTGTTTTTTACTAGTTTTTCTATTGAAAATTCATTGTGGAGAGATTATTTATATATCTTTTGTGATGTGAATACCAAGTATATCTTCTTCGACGTCAGTCCATTTTAGAAGGGAACCTGCAGGATAATGTGAAAGTTCTATTTTTTTAAATATACAATATGTAATATTGGACATTTATCATAATTAGGTTTTTAGTCCAGAGAGGCCAGAAAAGTTCTCTCTCTAGATCTTCAATGAGACATTGCAAAGGATCCTGCCACGTCCTGACCAGTAATAGGGATTATTGGTTATTGTAGTTTGGTCAGGATGTGGCAGGGGGGTATTTGTTTTATGTGGTTTGGGGTTTAATGGGATATGTATTTATGTAAGAGGGGTGTTTGATTTATGTGTTCCGGGGTTTTTGGTTTATGTTCTTGTTTTGTATTTCTATGGTTATCTATGTTGTGTATTTCTTTGTATTGGCCTGGTATGGCTCTCAATCAGGAACAGCTGTACATCGTTGTTTCTGATTGAGAGTCATACTTAGGTAGCCCTGTTTTTCACCTGTTCCTTTGTGGGAGATTGTTTTTGCACTGCTGTGTGTCAGCATTTAGCTACAGGAGGAAAATACACTGCTGCCTACTCCACAGACTGACTATACACAGTCATGTACTGGAGGAATAGTGAAGAAACAGAAGTGGCATATTTAATCACACCAATGATTGATACTAACAGCTAATTTAAAGATATAAAGATATCTAGTTAAAGCACACTAACTTTTATTAAAGCTGGTCACATAATGTTACGGTTGACTATATAGGTGTCAATAACACTGACCCAGTTTATACGACTTTAGGTGGAGTAAAGAGACTAGCAGACACTGGGCTAAGGCGTTAGCGGTAGCTAACAGCTAGCTAGCAGTCACTGGGCTAAGGCGTTAGCGGTAGCTAACAGCTAGCTAGCAGACACTGGGATAAGGAGTTAGCGGTAGCTAACAGCTCGCTAACAGACACTGGGATAAGGAGTTAGCGGTAGCTAACAGCTAGCTAGCAGTCACTGGGATAAGGAGTTAGCGGTAGCTAACAGCTAGCTAACAGACACTGGGATAAGGAGTTAGCGGTAGCTAACAGCTAGCTAGCAGACGCTGGGTTAAGGAGTCTTTGTGAGGCAGTTGCTAACAGCTAGCTAGCAGACACTGGGATAAGGAGTTAGCGGTAGCTAACAGCTAGCTAGCAGACACTGGGATAAGGAGTTAGCGGTAGCTAACAGCTAGCTAGCAGACACTGGGAGAAGGAGTCTTTGTGAGGCATTAGCTAACAGCTAGCTAGCAGACACTGGGTTAAGGAGTCTTGTGAGGCGTTAGCTAACAGCTAGCTAGCAGACACTGGGATAAGGTCTCTTTGTGAGGTGGTAGCTAACAGCTAGCTAGCAGTCACTGGGATAACCCTGTAGCTCAGTTGGTAGAGCATGGTGTTTGCAACGCCAGGGTTGTGGGTTCGATTCCCACAGGGGGCCAGCACAGAAAAAAATGTATTAAATTGTACGAAATGTATGCATTCACTACTGTAAATCGCTCTGGTTAAGAGCGTCTGCTAAATGACTAAAATGTTTTAAAAAATAAGGTATCTTTGTGAGGCAGTAGCTAACAGTTAGCTAGCAGACACTGGGATAAGGAGTCTTTGTGAGGCGGTAGCTAACAGCTAGCTAGCAGACACTGGGATAAGGAGTTAGCGGTAGCTAACAGCTAGCTAGCAGACGCTGTTTTAGCTGTTTGTTTTGGTTGGATGTGATTATGGTCACCGTTACTGGAACACTCATAAAGCCTGTTGAAATCCCCCCTGAAAGCCAGGTAAACACACCAGAGGAGAGTCCCAAATGGCACCCTGTTCCCTACAGTGTACTACTGTTGACCAGGGTCCATAGGGCCAGTTACAGGGTAGTATTACTGGGAGACGACAGGGAGACTAACGGACCTTTATGTACTTAAACCCTGGAGGAACAAATGATCTTTTCATGTGCAGAACTCTATAAAGTACACATCGCCACGGAAACCGTTGATTAACGGAAAGCCGGAAAAGCCGAAAGGGGGGGGAAATGTTTTTCCCGAAATCCTAAATAAATTCATAAATAAAACCAAGGAGAAGAGTAGACTGCAAATGTGTGTGAAAGGTTTCCCGGTAATGTCTGTAAACCCAGAACCACATCAAGAGTATAAATTCGTTCTTGTTAAAACTTGTTAATTTACACAGACAAGACAGAAGTGAAGTATTTTCTGTGAATAATAATTATAGGGTTTAAACCATCCTCCTACAAGACGATGTGATTCCAATCCGTTTAATTTCATCTCCTTAACATAAATCAAGGCAGGGCAGACCTGTAAAGATTCACTGCAGATGCTTTAAAGACCTTAAAGGGGTAATTCCATAGTTGCTACATCAATGTTTTGGAGTTATAAATTAATGATGTGTCCCCATTGATTCTTGAAGAATATAACTTATGCCTCATGAGCTTAGTAGTACCTCATCAGTATTCAAAATATAACCTTGTTATTCAAGTTCGTAAACAAAGTCAATGTAAACAAACACTATACAGCCTCAAAACATGGTTACAAATATTGTTTTAATGGATGATCAACTCTGTCTGTGAATTTCTCCAGGCCCAACTCTCCGCTTTTTTACCAAAACAGGGGCGGGGGGTAAAGCTTTGTTATTGTTTCAACTGCTGATTCCGGCTTTAAAGAGCAGCTTCTTTCTGTCTTAGACCCTCATCAATAAAAATACCTACAGGGTACTAGTCACGTCCTGTGTCCCAAAGGGCACCCTCTTCCCTACGGTGGACTCCTTTTGACCAGGGCCCATAGGGCACTAAACAGGGACTAGCAGGGTGCCATTTGGGATGAAGTCACAGTGTTCAGGCTTCTGTTGCTTCTCCTGCCAGGTACAACAAGGCTTAAAGTTAACAAGCTTTCCGTTGCTTCTAATGTGACTAGCCTGGCAAAACTGATTTAAACACAGAGATATAACCTCTCACTCTGCAATTTTTTTTAGCAAGCTTCCTCATTCTCCTCCGTCTCCATAAAATATTCATTAAACTAAATGAAAAATAGGTGGATGGAAGTGAATTGAGGATTGATACCATTTTTACCTCTGTGGGTTTTTATGAAACGACTAATGAGATGTGGACCAGCTTTTCTTAAACTCTGATAAAGAGAATTCCGTGGAGGCCTAAGCGATGTTCTCCAGAGCAGTACACTCTTAAAATACAATGAGCTATCTAGAACTTAAAAGAGTTCTTTGGCTGTCCCCCGTAAGAGAACCCCTTTTGAGGAACGCTTTTAGGTTCCAGATAGAACCTTATTGGGTTCCATGTAGAACCCTTTCCCCCCAAAAGGTTCTACATGGAACCCAAAATAGTTCTATCTGGAACCAAAAAGGTTTTTTACCTGAAACCAAAAAGGGTTCTCCTATGGGGACAGTCGAAAAAACATTTTTGGAACCCTTTTTTCAAAAAGTGTAGAGTTACTCTGAGGCCTTGTCTACTTTCCCCAGAGCAGTAGAGTTACTCTGAGGCCTTAGTTACTTTCCCCAGAGCAGTATAGTTACTCTGAGGCCTTGTCTACTTTCCCCAGAGCAGTGGAGTTACTCTGAGGCCTTGTCTACTTTCCCCAGAGCAGTGGAGTTACTCTGAGGCCTTGTCTACTTTCCCCAGAGCAGTAGAGTTACTCTGAGGCCTTAGTTACTTTATCCAGAGCAGTAGAGTTACTCTGAGGTCTTAGTTACTTTCCCCAGAGCAGTAGAGTTACTCTGAGGCCTTGTCTACTTTATCCAGAGCAGTAGAGTTACTCTGAGGCCTTGTCTACTTTCCCCAGAGCAGTAGAGTTACTCTGAGGCCTTAGTTACTTTCCCCAGAGCAGTAGAGTTACTCTGAGGCCTTGTCTACTTTATCCAGAGCAGTAGAGTTACTCTGAGGCCTTGTCTACTTTATCCAGAGCAGTAGAGTTACTCTGAGGCCTTAGTTACTTTCCCCAGAGCAGTAGAGTTACTCTGAGGCCTTGTCTACTTTCCCCAGAGCAGTAGAGTTACTCTGAGGCCTTGTCTACTTTCTCCAGAGCAGTAGAGTAACTCTGAGGCCTTGGCTACATTCCCAAGAGCAATATAGTTAAATCTGAGCCACAAGGACAGACAGCAGCTGAAGACTTCCCAAGACACAAATTAGTCTGACCTCCAACAGTCTCCTGACGGAAATCTAACCAACCATCACCAAGCAAAGTCTAAAGCTGCAAACTCAACAAACAAATGAGCTCTTCAAAGGCACAGGCAATAACATACTGGCAAGGCTACAGTAATACTACCCTATAGCTACAGTAATACTACTCTATAGCTACAGTAATACTACCCTATAGTTACAGTAATTATACTCTATAGCTACAGTAATACTACCCTATAGCTACAGTAATACTACTCTATAGCTACAGTAATACTACTCTATAGCTACAGTAATACTAGTCTATAGCTACAGTAACACTACCCTATAGCTACAGTAATACTACTCTATAGCTACAGTAATACTACTCTATAGCTACAGTAATACTACTCTATAGCTACAGTAATACTACTCTATAGCTACAGTAATACTACCCTATAGCTACAGTAATACTACTCTATAGCTACAGTAATACTACTCTATAGTTACAGTAATACTACCCTATAGCTACAGTAATACTACTCTATAGCTACAGTAATACTACCCTATAGCTACAGTAATACTACTCTATAGCTACAGTAACACTACTCAATAGCTACAGTAATACTACTCTATAGCTACAGTAATACTACTCTATAGCTACAGTAATACTACCCTATAGCTACAGTAATACTACTCTATATCTACAGTAATACTACTCTATAGCTACAGTAATGCTACCCTATAGCTACAGTAATACTACTCTATATCTACAGTAATACTACTCTATATCTACAGTAATACTACCCTATAGCTACAGTAATACTACTCTATAGCTACAGTAATACTACCCTATAGCTACAGTAATACTACCCTATAGCTACAGTAATACTACTCTATAGCTACAGTAATACTACTCTATAGCTACAGTAATACTACTCTATAGCTACAGTAATACTACTCTATAGCTACAGTAATACTAGTCTATAGCTACAGTAATACTACTCTATAGCTACAGTAATACTACTCTATAGCTACAGTAATACTACCCTATAGCTACAGTAATACTACTCTATAGCTACAGTAATACTACTCTATAGCTACAGTAATACTAGTCTATAGCTACAGTAATACTACTCTATAGCTACAGTAATACTACTCTATAGCTACAGTAATACTACTCTATAGCTACAGTAATACTACTCTATAGCTACAGTAATACTAGCCTATAGCTACAGTAATACTACCCTATAGCTACAGTAACACTACCCTATAGCTACAGTAATACTACTCTATAGCTACAGTAATACTACCCTATAGCTCTATAGCTACAGTAATATTACCCTATAGCTACAGTAATACTACTCTATAGCTACAGTAATACTACCCTATAGCTACAGTAACACTACCCTATAGCTCTATAGCTACAGTAATACTACTCTATAGCTACAGTAATACTACTCTATAGCTACAGTAATACTACTCTATAGCTACAGTAATACTACCCTATAGCTACAGTAATGCTACCCTATAGCTACAGTAATACTACTCTATAGCTACAGTAATACTACTCTATAGCTTAAAACATAAAGGCTGTGAAATATAGGAGATGTTGTCTGTGTCGTTGCTTCAGTTTTTGGGGGGCAAAGTGTTGCTGCTGACTAGTTCATTCTCCAAAGGTTAATCCACTGGACTCATTCTAATGTTCCAGTGAATTACCTTCTCAGAGCTCTGAACGTGGTTTCCTGTTTATGGAAGATGAAGAATGGAAGAAGCACATCAGTGAGAGATGGCTGTAATTACAGTAGTACCACCTCGTTACAGGCTAACCTTGGCCTCAGGTCATGACGTCGTGGGTTGTGTTGTGTTTCCGGGATACTATACTTGTTCGTTTTGTATTTTTTTGTTGAACTTGATAAAAAAAAAAAGGTTATGTGTTTTTTTTTTTGCGAAAAGTTCAAGGTCAAATATGGAGTCCCACAAGGCTCTGTGCCGGACCCATTATTTTAATATTTATTTTATATATGTTTTTATTCTGGGACATAAGACTTGGATACAAGACAGAATACGGAGCTCAACAGGATGCCATTTTAATCTGGGTGTCACGTCCTGACCAGTAAAGAGGTTATTTGTTATTGTAGTTTGGTCAGGACGTGGCGGGGGGGGGGGGGGGGGGGGTTTTAATGTGTTTCGGGGGTTTTGTTGGGCAATGTTCTATGTTAGTCTATTTCTATGTCTGTGTCTAGTTTATCTATTTCTATGCTTAGTTTATTGGTTTGACCTTCAATTGGAGGCAGCTGTGTCTCATTGCCTCTAATTGAAGGTCCTATTTATTAGGGGTGTTTTTTTTCTATGGGTTTTTGTGGGTAGTTGTTCCGTATAGTGTAGCTGTGTGTCTCACAGGACTGTTTTCTCGTTGTCGTTGTTGTTTTGTTCAAGTGTTTATTTACGTTTTTTTCTGCACAATAAATAAGAAGATGAGTATACACATCCCCGCTACGTCTTGGTCTAATCAGTACGACGAACGGGACACTGGGACACGTCCTGACCAGCAGAGGGTGTTGTTGTGTAGTTTTGGTCAGGACGTGGCAGAGTATGTCTGTGTATGTGTGTTCTGGGTGTTGTATTTCTATGTGGGTCTGTGTGGCTCCCGATCAGGGACAGCTGGTGATTCTTTATTCGTCACATTAAAAGATGAGTATCCACATCCCTCTTGCATTTTGGTCTGACTTCGAGACATCTTCAGATGAAGGAGTAGATGACGACACACTGGGACATAACACTTGGAGACGAGACAGAATACGGAGATCAACGAGATGCGATTTTAATCTGGAACATGCAACCACCATCTGAATTGGTTAATGTAACAGACAGGATATTCGCTAATCAATGATAAACATCCAATACTCATCCTCACAGTGACGTGTAAGTTAGACATACTGTGGGATCTTCTGATTCGTGGATCTCTAAACATAAAATGACAAAAAAAATGAACAAAACAACCCTGTATTTGTGAGACAACAGTAGTAATTGTATTGTGAGACAACAGTAGTAATTGTATTGTGAGACAACAGTAGTAATTGTATTGTGAGACAACAGTAGTAATTGTATTGTGAGGTAACAGTAGTAATTGTATTGTGAGGTAACAGTAGTAATTGTATTGTGAGGTAACAGTAGTAATTGTATTGTGAGACAACAGTAGTAATTGTATTTTGAGACAACAGTAGTAATTGTATTTTGAGACAACAGTAGTAATTGTATCTGTGAGGTAACAGTAGTAATTGTATCTGTGAGACAACAGTAGTAATTGTATTGTGAGACAACAGTAGTAATTGTATTGTGAGGTAACAGTAGTAATTGTATTGTGAGGTAACAGTAGTAATTGTATTGTGAGGTAACAGTAGTAATTGTATTGTGAGGTAACAGTAGTAATTGTATTGTGAGGCAACAGTAGTAATTGTATTGTGAGGCAACAGTAGTAATTGTATTGTGAGGTAACAGTAGTAATTGTATTGTGAGGTAACAGTAGTAATTGTATTGTGAGGTAACAGTAGTAATTGTATTGTGAGGTAACAGTAGTAATTGTATTGTGAGGTAACAGTAGTAATTGTATTGTGAGGTAACAGTAGTAATTGTATTGCTGAGGTAACAGTAGTATTGTATTGTGAGGTAACAGTAGTAATTGTATGTGAGGTTACAGTAGTATTGTAATTGTGAGGTAACAGTAGTAATTGTATTGTGAGACAACAGTAGTAATTGTATTGTGAGGTAACAGTAGTAATTGTATTGTGAGGTAACAGTAGTAATTGTATTGTGAGGTAACAGTAGTAATTGTATTGTGAGGTAACAGTAGTAATTGTATTGTGAGGTAACAGTAGTAATTGTATTGTGAGGTAACAGTAGTAATTGTATTGTGAGGTAACAGTAGTAATTGTATTGTGAGGTAACAGTAGTAATTGTATTGTGAGGTAACAGTAGTAATTGTATTGTGAGGTAACAGTAGTAATTGTATTGTGAGGTAACAGTAGTAATTGTATTGTGAGGTAACAGTAGTAATTGTATTGTGAGGTAACAGTAGTAATTGTATTGTGAGGTAACAGTAGTAATTGTATTTTGAGACAACAGTAGTAATTGTATTTTGAGACAACAGTAGTAATTGTATTGTGAGGTAACAGTAGTAATTGTATTGTGAGGTAACAGTAGTAATTGTATTTTGAGACAACAGTAGTAATTGTATTGTGAGGTAACAGTAGTAATTGTATTGTGAGACAACAGTAGTAATTGTATTGTGAGGTAACAGTAGTAATTGTATTGTGAGGTAACAGTAGTAATTGTATTGTGAGGTACGAGTAGTATTGTATTGTGAGGTAACAGTAGTAATTGTATTGTGAGGTACAGTAGTAATTGTATTGTGAGGTAACAGTAGTAATTGTATTGTGAGGTAACAGTAGTAATTGTATTGTGAGGTAACAGTAGTAATTGTATTGTGAGGTAACAGTAGTAATTGTATTGTGAGGTAACAGTAGTAATTGTATTGTGAGGTAACAGTAGTAATTGTATTGGTGAGGAAACAGTAGTAATTGTATTGTGAGGTAACAGTAGTAATTGTATTGTGAGTAAACAGTAGTAATTGTATTGTGAGGTAACAGTAGTAATTGTATTGTGAGGTAACAGTAGTAATTGTATTGTGAGGGAACAGTAGTAATTGTATTGTGAGGTAACAGTAGTAATTGTATTGTGAGGTAACAGTAGTAATTGTATTGTGAGGTAACAGTAGTAATTGTATTGTGAGGTACAGTAGTAATTGTATTGTGATGGTAACAGTAGTAATTGTATTGTGAGGCAACAGTAGTAATTGTATTGTGATGGCAACAGTAGTAATTGTATTGTAGAGGTAACAGTAGTAATTGTATGGTGAGGCTAACAGTAGTAATTGTATTTGAGACAACAGTAGTAATTGTATTGTGAGACAACAGTAGTAATTGTATTTTGAGACAACAGTAGTAATTGTATTTTGAGACAACAGTAGTAATTGTATTGTGAGGTAGCAGTAGTAATTGTATTGTGAGGTAACAGTAGTAATTGTATTGTGAGGTAACAGTAGTAATTGTATTGTGAGGTAACAGTAGTAATTGTATTGTGAGTGCAACAGTAGTAATTGTATTTGTGAGGCAACAGTAGTAATTGTATTGTGAGGTAACAGTAGTAATGTATTGTGAGGTAACAGTAGTAATTGTATTGTGAGGTAACAGTAGTAATTGTATTGTGAGGTAACAGTAGTAATTGTATTGTGAGGTAACAGTAGTAATTGTATTGTGAGGTAACAGTAGTAATTGTATTGTGAGGTAACAGTAGTAATTGTATTGTGAGGTAACAGTAGTAATTGTATTGTGAGGTAACAGTAGTAATTGTATTGTGAGACAACAGTAGTAATTGTATTGTGAGGTAACAGTAGTAATTGTATTGTGAGGTAACAGTAGTAATTGTATTGTGAGGTAACAGTAGTAATTGTATTGTGAGGTAACAGTAGTAATTGTATTGTGAGGTAACAGTAGTAATTGTATTGTGAGGTAACAGTAGTAATTGTATTGTGTAACAGTAGTAATTGTATTGTGAGGTAACAGTAGTAATTGTATTGTGAGGTAACAGTAGTAATTGTATTGTGAGGTAACAGTAGTAATTGTATTGTGAGGTAACAGTAGTAATTGTATTGTGAGGTAACAGTAGTAATTGTATTGTGAGGTAACAGTAGTAATTGTATTTTGAGACAACAGTAGTAATTGTATTTTGAGACAACAGTAGTAATTGTATTGTGAGGTAACAGTAGTAATTGTATTGTGAGGTAACAGTAGTAATTGTATTGTGAGACAACAGTAGTAATTGTATTGTGAGGTAACAGTAGTAATTGTATTGTGAGGTAACAGTAGTAATTGTATTGTGAGACAACAGTAGTAATTGTATTGTGAGGTAACAGTAGTAATTGTATTGTGAGGTAAGAGTAGTAATTGTATTGTGAGACAACAGTAGTAATTGTATTGTGAGGTAACAGTAGTAATTGTATTGTGAGGTAACAGTAGTATTTGTATTGTGAGGTAACAGTAGTAATTGTATTGTGAGGTAACAGTAGTAATTGTATTGTGAGGTAACAGTAGTAATTGTATTGTGAGGTAACAGTAGTAATTGTATTGTGAGGTAACAGTAGTAATTGTATTGTGAGGTAACAGTAGTAATTGTATTGTGAGGTACAGTAGTAATTGTATTGTGAGGTAACAGTAGTAATTGGTATTGTGAGGTAACAGTAGTAATTGTATTGTGAGGTAACAGTAGTAATTGTAGTGTGAGGTAACAGTAGTAATTGTCTTGTGAGTAACAGTAGTAATTGTATGTGAGGTAACAGTAGTAATTGTATTGTGAGGTAACAGTAGTAATTGTATTGTGAGGTAACAGTAGTAATTGTATTGTGAGGTAACAGTAGTAATTGTATTGTGAGGTAACAGTAGTAATTGTATTGTGAGGCAACAGTAGTAATTGTATTGTGAGGTAACAGTAGTAATTGTATTGTGAGGTAACAGTAGTAATTGTATTGTGAGGTAACAGTAGTAATTGTATTGTTAGGTAACATTAGTATTGTACTTGTGAGGTAACAGTAGTAATTGTATTGTGAGGGTAACAGTAGTAATGTATTTTGAGACAACAGTAGTAATTGTATTGTGAGGTAACAGTAGTAATTGTATTGTGAGGACACAGGAGTAATTGTATTTGAGACAACAGTAGTAATTGTATTGTGAGGTAACGTAGTAATTGTATTGTGAGGCACAGTAGAATTGTATTGTGAGGTAACAGTAGTAATTGTATTGTGAGGTAACAGTAGTAATTGTATTGTGAGGTAACAGTAGTAATTGTATTGTGAGGTAACAGTAGTAATTGTTTTGTGAGGTAACAGTAGTAATTGTATTGTGAGGTAACAGTAGTAATTGTATTTTGAGACAACAGTAGTAATTGTATTGTGAGACAACAGTAGTAATTGTATTTTGAGACAACAGTAGTAATTGTATTGTGAGACAACAGTAGTAATTGTATTGTGAGGTAACAGTAGTAATTGTATTGTGAGGTAACAGTAGTAATTGTATTGTGAGGTAACAGTAGTAATTGTATTTTGAGACAACAGTAGTAATTGTATTGTGAGGTAACAGTAGTAATTGTATTGTGAGGTAACAGTAGTAATTGTATTGTGAGGTAACTACCCAACAGTCTTTGTGGGATAATCCTT
>NW_021822136.1:17500-38100 GCF_901001165.1 Salmo trutta | reverse complement strand
AAGTGGTAGTAGTGGTAGTAGTAGTAGTAGAAGTGCTAGTAGTGATAGTAGTGGTAGTAGTAGTATTAGTAGTAGTAGTAGAAGTGGTAGTAGTAGTAGTGGTAGTAGTGGTAGTTAAAGTGGTAGTAGTGGTAGTATTAGTATTAGTAGTAGAAGTGGTAGTAGTAGTAGTAGTAGTAGTAGAGATATTATTAGTAGTAGTAGTGGTAGTAGTAGAAGTGGTAGTAGTGGTAGTAGTAGTTAAAATGGTAGTAGTGGTAGTAGTAGTAGTAGAAGTGGTAGCAGTGGTAGTAGTGGTAGTAGTAGTAATAGTAGTAGTAGTAGAAGTGGTAGTAGTAGTAGTGGTAGTAGTGGTAGTTAAAGTGGTAGTAGTGGTAGTATTAGTATTAGTAGTAGAAGTGGTAGTAGTAATAGTGGTAGTAGTGGTAGTAGTAGTATTAGTAGTAGTAATAGAAGTGGTAGTAGTATTAGTTAAAGTGGTAGTAGTGGTAGTAGTAGTTAAATTGGTAGTAGTGGTAGTAGTAGTATTAGTAGTAGTAGAATAATTGGTAGTAGTAGTAGTTAAAGTGGTAGTAGTGGTAGTAGTAGTAGTAATAGAACTGGTAGTAGTAGTAGTAGTAGTAGTAGTAGTAGTAGTTGTTGTTGTAGTAGTAGTGGTAGTAGTGGTAGTAGTAGTAGTAGTAGAACTGGTAGTAGTGGTAGTTGTAGTAGTAGTAGTAGTTGTAGTAGTAGTGGTAGTAGTGGTAGTGGTAGTAGTAGTAGTAGTAGTAGTAGTAGTAGTAGTAGTAGTAGTAGTAGTAGTAGTTGTAGTAGTGGTGGTAGTAGTTAAAGTGGTAGTAGTGGTAGTAGTAGTAGTAGAACTGGTAGTAGTGGTAGTAGTAGTAGTAGTAGTAGAAGTAGTTGTAGTAGTAGTGGTAGTAGTGGTAGTAGTAGTAGTAGTAGTAGTAGTAGTTAAAGTGGTAGTAGTGGCAGTAGTAGTAGTGGTAGTAGTGGTAGTAGTAGTAGTAGTAGTGGTAGTAGTAGTGGTAGTAGTAGAATTGGTAGTAGTAGTAGTAGTGGTAGTAGTGGTAGTAGTGGTAGTAGTAGTAGTAGTGGTGGTAGTAGTAGTAGTAGCAGTAGTAGTGGTAGGAGTAGCAGTAGTAGTAGTAGTGGTTGTAGTAGTAGTAGTAGTATTAGTGGTAGTAGAAGTGGTAGTAGTAGAAGTGGTAGTAGATGTAGTAGTAGTAGTAGTAGTAGTAGTAGTGATAGTGGTACACCTTATTTGTGTGTATATATTACCTCCTGTGTCTTTCTGATCTGCCAGTTTTTTGAGGCAGCAGACCTTGTACACACTCAACTCACACACACACATTCTCTTTCTCCATCTCTCTCTTAACCTCTCTCTCCATCTCTCTCTTAACCTCTCTCTCCATCTCTCTCTTAACCTTCTCTCTCCCGGTCTCTCTTAACCTTATCTCTCTTCATCTCTCTCTTAACTTCTCTCTCCATCTCTCTCTTAACCTCTCTCTCCCGGTCTCTCTTAACCTTCTCTCTCCATCTCTCTCTTAACCTTCTCTCTCCCGGTCTCTCTTAACCTTATCTCTCTTCATCTCTCTCTTAACTTCTCTCTCCATCTCTCTCTTAACCTCTCTCTCCCGGTCTCTCTTAACCTTCTCTCTCTTCATCTCTCTCTTAACCTCTCTCTCATCTCTCTCTTAACCTTCTCTCTCTTCATCTCTCTCTTAACCTTATCTCTCTTCATCTCTCTCTTAACCTTCTCTCTCTTCATCTCTCTCTTAACCTTATCTCTCTTCATCTCTCTCTTAATTAACCTCTCTCTCATCACTCTCTTAACCTCTCTCTCATCTCTCTCTTAATGATCTGTATGTCACTCAGGGGACAACACTACATAATGATCTGTATGTCAGTGTGTCAGTCAGGGGGACAACACTACATAATGAGCTGTATGTCAGTCAGGGGACAACACGACATAATGATCTGTATGTCAGTCAGGGGGACAACACTACATAATGATCTGTATGTCAGTCAGGGGACAACACTACATAATGATCTGTATGTCATTCAGGGGACAACACTACATAATGATCTGTATGTCAGTGTGTCAGTCAGGGGGACAACACTACATAATGAGCTGTATGTCAGTCAGGGGACAACACTACATAATGATCTGTATGTCAGTCAGGGGGACAACACTACATACTGATCTGTATGTCAGTCAGGGGACAACACTACATAATGATCTGTATGTCAGTCAGGGGGACAACACTACATACTGATCTGTATGTCAGTCAGGGGGACAACACTACATAATGATCTGTATGTCAGTCAGGGGACAACACTACATAATGATCTGTATGTCATTGTGTCAGTCAGGGGACAACACTACATAATGATCTGTATGTCAGTTTGTCAGTCAGGGGGACAACACTACATAATGAGCTGTATGTCAGTCAGGGGACAACACGACATAATGATCTGTATGTCAGTCAGGGGGACAACACTACATAATGATCTGTATGTCAGTCAGGGGACAACACTACATAATGATCTGTATGTCATTCAGGGGACAACACTACATAATGATCTGTATGTCAGTGTGTCAGTCAGGGGGACAACACTACATAATGAGCTGTATGTCAGTCAGGGGACAACACTACATAATGATCTGTATGTCAGTCAGGGGACAACACTACATAATGAGCTGTATGTCAGTCAGGGGACAACACTACATAATGATCTGTATGTCAGTCAGGGAGACAACACTACATAATGATCTGTATGTCAGTCAGGGGACTACACTACATAATGATCTGTATGTCAGTCAGGGGACAACACTACATAATGATCTGTATGTCAGTCAGGGGGACAACACTACATAATGATCTGTATGTCAGTCAGGGGACAACACTACATAATGATCTGTATGTCAGTCAGGGGACAACACTTCATAATGATCTGTATGTCATTGTGTCAGTAAGGGGACAACACTACGTAATGATCTGTATGTCAGTCAGGGGGACAACACTACATAATGATCTGTATGTCAGTCAGGGAGACAACACTACATAATGATATGTATGTCAGTCAGGGGACTACACTACATAATGATCTGTATGTCAGTCAGGGGACAACACTACATAATGATCTGTATGTCAGTCAGGGGGACAACACTACATAATGATCTGTATGTCAGTCAGGGGGACAACACTACATAATGATCTGTATGTCAGTCAGGGGACAACACTACATAATGATCTGTATGTCAGTCAAGGGACAACACTACATAATGATCTGTATGTCAGGGGGACAACACTACATAATGATCTGTATGTCATTGTGTCAGTTAGAGGACAACACTACATAATGATCTGTATGTCAGTCAGGGGACAACACTACATAATGATCTGTATGTCAGTCAGGGGGACAACACTACATACTGATCTGTATGTCAGTCAGGGGGACAACACTACATAATGATCTGTATGTCAGTCAGGGGACAACACTACATAATGATCTGTATGTCAGTCAGGGGACAACACTACATAATGATCTGTATGTCATTGTGTCAGTCAGGGGACAACACTACATAATGAGCTGTATGTCATTGTGTCAGTTAGAGGACAACACGACATAACGATCTGTATGTCAGTCAGGGAGACAACACTACATAATGATCTGTATGTCATTGTGTCAGTCAGGGAGACAACACTACATAATGATATGTATGTCAGTCAGGGGACAACACTACATAATGATCTGTATGTCAGTCAGGGGACAACACTACATAATGATCTGTATGTCAGTCAGGGGACAACACTACATAATGATCTGTATGTCAGTCAAGGGACAACACTACATAATGATCTGTATGTCAGTTAGGGGACAACACTACATAATGATCTGTATGTCATTCAGGGGACAACACTACATAATGATCTGTATGTCAGTGTGTCAGTCAGGGGGACAACACAATATAATGATATGTATGTCAGTCAGGGGACAACACTACATAATGATCTGTATGTCAGTCAGGGGACAACACTACATAATGATCTGTATGTCAGTCAGGGGACAACACTACATAATGATCTGTAGGTCATTGTGTCAGTTAGAGGACAACACGACATAATGATCTGTATGTCAGTCAGGGAGACAACACTACATAATGATCTGTATGTCAGTCAGGGGACAACACTACATAATGATCTGTATGTCATTCAGGGGACAACACTACATAATGATCTGTATGTCAGTGTGTCACTCAAGGGGACAACACTACATAATGATATGTATGTCAGTCAGGGGACAACACTACATAATGATCTGTAGGTCATTGTGTCAGTTAGAGGACAACACTACATAATGATCTGTATGTCAGTCAGGGGACAACACTACATAATGATCTGTAGGTCATTGTGTCAGTTAGAGGACAACACGACATAATGATCTGTTTGTCAGTCAGGGAGACAACACTACATAATGATCTGTATGTCAGTCAGGGGACAACACTACATAATGATCTGTATGTCATTCAGGGGACAACACTACATAATGATCTGTATGTCAGTGTGTCACTCAGGGGGACAACACTACATAATGATATGTATGTCAGTCAGGGGACAACACTAAATAATGATCTGTATGTCAGTCAGGGGACAACACTACATAATGATATGTATGTCAGTCAGGGGACAACACTACATAATGATCTGTATGTCATTGTGTCAGTTAGAGGACAACACGACATAATGATCTGTATGTCAGTCAGGGAGACAACACTACATAATGATCTGTATGTCAGTCAGGGGGACAACACTACATAATGATCTGTATGTCATTGTGTCAGTCAGGGAGACAACACTACATAATGATCTGTATGTCAGTCAGGGGACAACACTACATAATGATCTGTATGTCAGTCAGGGAGACAACACTACATAATGATCTGTATGTCAGTCAGGGGGACAACACTACATAATGATCTGTATGTCATTGTGTCAGTCAGGGGACAACACTAAATAATGATCTGTATGTCAGTCAGGGGACAACACTACATAATGATCTGTATGTCAGTCAGGGGACAACACTACATAATGATCTGTATGTCATTGTGTCAGTTAGAGGACAACACGACATAATGATCTGTATGTCAGTCAGGGAGACAACACTACATAATGATCTGTATGTCAGTCAGGGGGACAACACTACATAATGATCTGTATGTCATTGTGTCAGTCAGGGAGACAACACTACATAATGATCTGTATGTCAGTCAGGGGACAACACTACATAATGATCTGTATGTCAGTCAGGGAGACAACACTACATAATGATCTGTATGTCAGTCAGGGGGACAACACTACATAATGATCTGTATGTCATTGTGTCAGTCAGGGAGACAACACTACATAATGATCTGTATGTCAGTCAGGGGCCAACACTACATAATGATCTGTATGTCAGTCAGGAGACAACACTACATAATGATCTGTATGTCAGTCAGGGGACAACACTACATAATGATCTGTATGTCACTCAGCGGACAACACTACATAATGATCTGTATGTCAGTCAGGGGACAACACTACATAATGATCTGTATGTCACTCAGCGGACAACACTACATAATGATCTGTATGTCACTCAGCGGACAACACTACATAATGATCTGTATGTCAGTCAGGCGGACAACACTACATAATGATCTGTATGTCACTCAGCGGACAACACTACATAATGATCTGTATGTCACTCAGCGGACAACACTTCATAATGATCTGTATGTCAGTCAGGCGGACAACACTACATAATGATCTGTATGTCATTGTTTCAGACAATTTGCATTTTTACTCCTATATTCCAAATTAAAATAATGTACTTTTTACTCCATATATTTTCCCTGATACTCAAAAGTAAGTCGTTACATTTTGAAAGGTTAATTAGCAAGACAGGAAAATGTTTCAATTCACTCATTTATCAAGAGAACATCCTTAATGCCTATTATCTGGCAGACTCACAAACACAAATGCTTCATTTGTAAACAATGTCCGGCTGTTGGAGTGTGCCCATGGCTAACCGTAAATTAAAAAAATAAAGACATTGTGACGTCTGGTATGCTTAATATAAGGAATTTGAAATTATGTGTACCTTTACTTTTACTTTTGATACTTAAATATATTTAAAACCAAATGCGTTTAGATTTTTACACAAATAGTATTTTACTTTCACTTTTAATTAAGTCATTTTGTATTAATATATCTTAAATTTTACTCTAGTATGACAATTTGGTACTTTTTCCACCACTGTCTAATTTTAACATGTCTACAAACATCAAAACCTGGAAAGATCCAAATACATTTGGCCACTCCAGTCTGACCTTAGGTTGCATTCCGGAATTATCTGAGAATTAGATGACTGAGCGTAAAAAAATTGGATTTAGAACACCAGGTTCCAGGACTGTCATGGACGGCTACATTTAAAACACCAGGTTCCGGGACTGTCATAGACAGCTACATTTAGAACACCAGGTTCCGGGACTGTCATAGACAGCTACATTTAGAACACCAGATTCCAGGACTGTCATGGACAGCTACATTTAAAACACCAGGTTCCAGGACTGTCATAGACAGCTACATTTAGAACACCAGATTCCAGGACTGTCATGGACAGCTAGATTTAGAACACCAGGTTCCGGGACTGTCATAGACAGCTACATTTAGAACACCAGGTTCCAGGACTGTCATGGACAGCTACATTTAAAACACCAGGTTCCAGGACTGTCATAGACAGCTACATTTAGAACACCAGCTTCCAGGACTGTCATGGACAGCTACATTTAGAACACCAGGTTCCAGGACTGTCATAGACAGCTACATTTAGAACACCAGATTCCAGGACTGTCATGGACAGCTACATTTAGAACACCAGGTTCCAGGACTGTCATGGACAGCTACATTTAGAACACCAGGTTCCAGGACTGTCATGGACAGCTACATTTAGAACACCAGATTCCAGGACTGTCATGGACAGCTACATTTAAAACACCAGGTTCCAGGACTGTCATAGACAGCTACATTTAGAACACCAGATTCCAGGACTGTCATGGACAGCTACATTTAGAACACCAGGTTCCGGGACTGTCATAGACAGCTACATTTAGAACACCAGGTTCCAGGACTGTCATAGACAGCTACATTTAGAACACCAGGTTCCGGGACTGTCATAGACAGCTACATTTAGAACACCAGGTTCCAGGACTGTCATAGACAGCTACATTTAAAACACCAGTTTCCGGGACTGTCATAGACAGCTACATTTAGAACACCAGGTTCCAGGACTGTCATGGACAGCTACATTTAGAACAACAATAAGAGTCGTTTTTTGGCCTTCAGCTCCAGGGAGAAGAGAGGGGTCGAAGTGGTTGAGTCTCAGTCTCAGATTTCTTTCTGTGTTTTCTATAAATTTCCACACACCGTGAAATTGTGAAAATTAAGACAATGTAAGAGCTGTTTGAAAAGACTGCATGCAATTTCTGCCTTTGTCACGTCCTGACCAGCAAAGGGAGTAATTGTATTATAATTTGGTCAGGACGTGGCAGCTGGGTATTTGTTTGGAGCCACCAGAGCCGCCCGCCAGTCTGGAGCCGCCAGAGCCTCCCGCCAGCCCGGAGCCGCCAGGGCCGCCCGCCAGCCCGGAGCCGCCAGGGCCTTCAGCCAGCCCGGAGCCGCCGGAGCCGCCAGGGTCGCCCGCCAGCCGGGCGCAGCCAGGGACGCCTGCCAGCCGGGCGCAGCCAGGGTCGCCCGCCAGCCGGGCGCAGCAAGGATCGCCCGCCAGCCGGGCGCAGTCAGGGTCGCCTACCCGTCCTTCGGCACGGCCAGGGGCACCACCTAAGTGGGCGACGCCAAGGGTGGAGCGGAGTCCACGTCCTGCACCTGAGCCACCTCCAGTATAGGTGGGTTGGGGAGGGGGGGTGTTGCACAGGTGCCGTTTTGTTGTCTAGGTGCATTCGGGGTATGCACCTTATTGGGGGGGGGGGTACTGTCACGTCCTGACCAGAAAAGGGAGTAATTGTAATGTAATTTGGTCAGGACGTGGCAGCTGGGTATTTGTTTTGTATGGTTTAGGTTGAGTGTGAATTTTGTAGGGGTGTTTGATTTATTATTTCTGGGTTTTGGTTTATGTTCTATGTTTTACATTTACATTACATTTAAGTCATTTAGCAGACGCTCTTATCCAGAGCGACTTACAAATCGGTGCATTCACCTTATGATGTCCAGTGGAAGAACCACTTTACAATAGTGCATCTAAATCTTTTGGGGGGGGAAGGGGGTTAGAAGGATTACTTTATCCTATCCCAGGTATTCCTTAAAGAGGTGGGGTTTCAGGTGTCTCCGGAAGGTGGTGATTGACTCCGCTGTCCTGGCGTCGTGAGGGAGCTTGTTCCACCATTGGGGTGCCAGAGCAGCGAACAGTTTTGACTGGGCTGAGCGGGAACTGTGCTTCCTCAGAGGTAGGGAGGCGAGCAGGCCAGAGGTGGATGAACGCAGTGCCCTTGTTTGGGTGTAGGGCCTGATCAGAGCCTGAAGGTACGGAGGTGCCGTTCCCCTCACAGCTCCGTAGGCAAGCACCATGGACTTGTAGCGGATGCGAGCTTCAACTGGAAGCCAGTGGAGAGAGCGGAGGAGCGGGGTGACGTGAGAGAACTTTTTTGTATGTCTAGGTTCATTCTAGTTCTTTGTATTTCTACGTCTAAGTAATTGGGTGTTAGGCTCTCAATTGGAGGCAGGTGTTATCTGTTGCCTCTGATTGAGAGTCCTATATATAGGTTTGTGTTTTGGTTGTAGTTGGTGGGTAGTTGTTTTTGCATTGCGTTGTATATAGCCTGCAAAACTGTTCCTGTCGGTCATTGTTTCTTGTTTTTTCGTGGTGTTCACATTGAAATAAAATATGATGAGCACGCAACCGCTGCGTATTGGTCCACTTTTTCCGACAGCGATTTCTCCATATCTTCAGACGAAGAGGAGCGTGACAGCCTTTTTAAAAATATTTGATGGTCTTTCTGGTGACATCACCAGGCAGTAAATTAATTAATAGACCAATAAGAAAGACTGTTTCAAACCTTTCCGCTAATAACATCTAGTTTCCAGTTTCCCCCTCCCCACTCAGACCACACCCAGAAATGATTTGATATTGAAATAAAAATTACTGCATTGGGCCTTTAAATGTATTTTTGAGACTAAAGTCTATTTTACAAATGAGCCCTGCAAAATACAACAGAAAACACATCAACAGTCAAGTGCAGACACACATAAATATACACAATACTATACACATTAAGATACAAAACACAGTCAACTAAAAGGAACACATTCTTCATTATAACAATCCTCTGGCAGCTGTCTGAACCGCCCCAGGGACACCAAAGCATCCAATCGAAACTTTGTTTGGAGATCGTTCCAAACATAGGGTGCTAGGAAACCAACGGCTGATCTACTTAACTCTGTAGACACCATTGCCTGATCTACTTAACTCTGTAGACACCATTGGCAGATCTACTTAACTCGGTAGACACCAAAGGCTGATCTACTTAACACTGTAGACACCAAAGGCTGATCTACTTAACTCGGTAGACACCAAAGGCTGATCAACGTAACTCTGTAGACACCAAAAGCTGATCAACTTAACTCTGTAGACACCAAAGGCTGATCTACTTAACTCTGTAGACACCAAAGGCTGATCTACTTAACTCTGTAGACACCAAAGGCTGATACACCTAACTCTGTAGACACCAAAGGCTGATCAACCTAACTCTGTAGACACCATTGGCTGATCTACTACCTCTGTAGACACCCTTGGCTGATCTACTTAACTCTGTAGACACCAACGGCTGATCAACCTAACTCTGTAGACACCATTGGCTGATCTACTTAACTCTGTAGACACCATTGGCTGATCTACTTAACTCTGTAGACACCAAAGGCGGATCTACTTAACTCTGTAGACACCAAAGGCTGATCAACCTAACTCTGTAGACACCATTGGCTGATCTACTTAACTCTGTAGACACCAAAGGCTGATCTACTTAACTCTGCAGACACCAAAGGCTGATCTATCTAACTCTGTATACACCAAAGGCTGATCTACTTAACTCGGTAGACACCAAAGGCTGATCTACTTAACTCTGTAGACACCAAAGGCTGATCAACCTAACTCTGTAGACACCATTGGCTGATCTACTTAACTCTGTAGACACCAAAGGCTGATCTACTTAACTCTGTAGACACCAAAGGCTGATCTACTTAGCTCTGTAGACAACAAAGGCTGATCAACCTAACTCTGTAGACACCATTGGCTGATCTACTTAACTCTGTAGACAACAAAGGCTGATCTACCTGACTCTGTAGACACCAAAGGCGGATCTACTTAACTCGGTAGACACCAAAGGCTGATCTACTTAACTCGGTAGACACCAAAGGCTGATCTACTTAACTCTGTAGACACCAAAGGCTGATCAACCTAACTCTGTAGACACCATTGGCTGATCTACTTAACTCTGTAGACACCAAAGGCTGATCTACTTAACTCTGTAGACACCAAAGGCTGATCTATCTAACTCTGTAGACACCAAAGGCTGATCTATCTAACTCTGTAGACACCAAATGCTGATCTATCTAACTCTGTAGACACCAAAGGCTGATCTATCTAACTCTGTAGACACCAAAGGCTGATTTATCTAACTCTGTAGACACCATTGGCTGATCTACTTAACTCTGTGGACACCAAAGGCTGATCAACCTAACTCTGTAGACACCATTGGCTGATCTACTTAACTCTGTGGACACCAAAGGCTGATCAACCTAACTCTGTAGACACCAAAGGCTGATCTATCTAAGTCTGTAGACACCAAAGGCTGATCTACTTAACTCGGTAGACACCAAAGGCTGATCTATCTAACTCTATAGACACCAAAGGCTGATCTATCTAACTCTGTAGACACAAAGGCTGATCTATCTAACTCTGTAGACACCAAAGGCTGATCTATCTAACTCTGTAGACACCATTGGATGATCTATCTAACTGTAGACACCAAAGGAGTCTCCAACCCTGTCAACAGGTTTGATAACTTGTCATTTAAAATCTTAACAGTGATGTTAGGTCAGTTTGAAGTTTGTGGGAGCAGGGCTTTGTAAACAAAAAGAGGGTAATGATGTCCAGCCAACCTTTAGGTAAAGAATACAGTGACAAGTAATACAACTGTCTCCTGTGAAAAATCAAAGGCTGCTATGAAAAACAGCATCCAAGGGGTTTAAGAGTAGAGGCAGCTGCACTTTGATAAATAGTATCACCAAAATCAAGTATAATTACACTGGACCTGAATCGAACGATGAAACCAGCGGCCAAACAACTGAAAACCGATCATTCTGACATTGTTTATGTGCAATGTGAATTTATTAGAATCAGTATAGCAATTTAATGTTATTGATTTGTCAGTTTCTCAAGCTAATTCTCTACTTTTCACACAGACGCAGTAATAAACAGCTCTACAGCCTTCACTGTCATGGTGCTCACTCAACAGTTGCTACAGGATAACTGCTTAAAGCTACAGTCTTGGATCTTGGACTAATGGTATCAATGATTTTTTAACCATTTGATTTTATTATTGGATAATATAATGTATAAAATGTACACAAAGGTAATTCTTTGTCATGCTTCATCTTAGGAGGATCAGATGGTGACAGATCTCAGCTGAGGTCAGGTAGCCAGGGTAGACCAGTCCGTGACGGAGCTGAGGTCAGGTAGCCAGGGAAGACCAGTCTGTGACAGAGCTGAGGTCAGGCAGCCAGGGTAGACCAGTCTGTGACAGAGCTGAGGTCAGGCAGCCAGGGAAGACCAGTCCGTGACGGTCCTGAGGTCAGGCAGCCAGGGAAGACCAGTCTGTGACAGAGCTGAGGTCAGGTAGCCAGGGAAGACCAGTCTGTGATGGTCCTGAGGTCAGGTAGCCAGGGAAGACCAGTCTGTGACAGAGCTAAGGTCAGGTAGCCAGGGAAGACGAGTCTGTGACGGTCCTGAGGTCAGGTAGCCAGGGTAGACTAGTCTGTGACAGAGCTGAGGTCAACCAGCCAGGGAAGACCAGTCTGTGACAGAGCGGAGGTCAGGCAGCCAGGGTAGACCAGTCTGTGACGGTCCTGAGGTCAGGTAGCCAGGGAAGACCAGTCTGTGACAGAGGTGAGGTCAGGCAGCCAGGGTAGACCAGTCTGTGACAGAGCTGAGGTCAGGTAGCCAGGGTAGACCAGTCTGTGACAGAGCTGAGGTCAGGTAGCCAGGGTAGACCAGTCTGTGACAGAGCTGAGGTCAAGCAGCCAGGGAAGACCAGTCTGTGACAGAGCTGAGGTCAGGTAGCCAGGGTAGACCAGTCTGTGACAGAGCTGAGGTCAAGCAGCCAGGGAAGACCAGTCTGTGACAGAGCTGAGGTCAGGTAGCCAGGGAAGACCAGTCTGTGACAGAGCTGAGGTCAGGTAGCCAGGAAGACCAGTCTGTGATGGTCCTGAGGTCAGGTAGCCAGGGAAGACCAGTCTGTGACAGAGGTGAGGTCAGGTAGCCAGGAAGACCAGTCTGTGATGGTCCTGAGGTCAGGTAAGCCAGGGAAGACCAGTCTGATGGTGCTGAGGTCAGGTAGCCAGGGATTGTGTAAATTGAGCAAGTTGAGATGACTAAACTGCTTGGAGTAACCCTGGATTGTAAACTGTCATGGTCCAAAATTCAAAAGACACACGTACATCTTTGTAACAGGTGCATGGTAACAGTTGAATACGATGAGAACAAACTTGAGGCCGATGCGTGAAGCTTAATATTTTTTATTTATTTATCTTATTTACAATAACGGCCTAGGAACAGTGGGTTAACTGCCTTGTTCAGGGGCAGAACGACAGATGTATTACCTTGTCAGCTCAGGGATTTGATGTCGGGGATTCAATCTAGCAACCTTTTGGGTTACTGGCATAACGCTCTAACCACTAGGCTACCTGCCACCCCTAATAAATAGCAGTGATACCAGCAAGAGCAGAGTCCGGGTTTTCTCTTTGTTCTCATCTTATTAAACTGTCCTGGTCAAAACATATTGATACAACAGTAGCTAGTATGGGGAGACGTCTCTTCATAATAAAGCGTTGCTCGGCCTTCTTAACAACACTATCAACAAGGCAGGTCCTACAGGCCCTAGTTTCTACCTTCTTAACAACACTATCAACAAGGCAGGTCCTACAGGCCCTAGTTTCTACCTTCTTAACAGCACTATCAACTAGGCAGGTCCTACAGGCCCTAGTTTCTACCTTCTTAACAACACTATCAACAAGGCAGGTCCTACAGGCCCCAGTTTCTACCTTCTTAACAACACTATCAACAAGGCAGGTCCTACAGGCTCTAGTTTCTACCTTCTTAACAACACTATCAACAAGGCAGGTCCTACAGGCCCTAGTTTCTACCTTCTCAACAACACTATCAACAAGGCAGGTCCTACAGGCCCTAGTTTCTACCTTCTTAACAACACTATCAACAAGGCAGGTCCTACAGGCCCTAGTTTCTACCTTAACAGCACTATCAACAAGGCAGGTCCTACAGGCCCTAGTTTCTACCTTCTTAACAACACTATCAACAAGGCAGGTCCTACAGGCCCTAGTTTCTACCTTCTTAACAACACTATCAACAAGGCAGGTCCTACAGGCCCTAGTTTCTACCTTCTTAACAACACTATCAACAAGGCAGGTCCTACAGGCCCTAGTTTCTACCTTCTTAACAACACTATCAACAAGGCAGGTCCTACAGGCCCTAGTTTCTACCTTCTTAACAGCACTATCAACAAGACAGGTCCTACAGGCCCTAGTTTTGTTTCACCTGGACTACTGTTCAGTATTGTGGTCAGTTGCCACAAAGAGGGACTTAGGACAATTACAATTGGCTAAGATCATGGCAGCATGGCTGGCCATTGGATATACATGGGTAGCTAACATTAATGATATGCATGTCAATCTCTCAAAGCTAAAAGTGGAAGAGAGATTGACTTCATCACTAATTGTTTTTGTATGAAGTGTTGACAAGCTGAACGAACCGAGCTGTCTGTTTAAACTACTAGCACACAGCTCAGACAGCCATACATACCCCACAAGACATGCCACCTGAGGTCTCTTCACAAGTCCAGAACAGACTATGGGAGGCGCACAGCACTACATAGAGCCATGACTACATGAAACTCTATTCCACATCAGGTAACTGATGCAGCAGTAGTATCAGATTTAAAAAAACAGATAAAAATACACCTTATGAAACAGTGGGACTGTGAAGAGATAGACATAAAGGTACAGATACACACATAGACCCTCGCATATGCACATAAACGCTAGTACCCACACTCTACACACACGTACATTGTAATATAGTTGTATGGTGGTATTATACATGTTGTATTGTAGTGGTGGTATTATACATGTTGTATTGTAGTGGTGGTATTATACATGTTGTATTGTAGTGGTGGTATTATACATGTTGTATTGTAGTGGTGGTATTATACATGTTGTATTGTAGTGGTGGTATTATACATGTTGTATTGTAGTGGTGGTATTATACATGTTGTATTGTAGTGGTGGTCTTATACATGTTGTATTGTAGTGGTGGTATTATACATGTTGTATTGTAGTGGTGGTATTATACATGTTGTATTGTAGTGGTGGTATTATACATGTTGTATTGTAGTGGTGGTATTATACATGTTGTATTGTAGTGGTGGTATTATACATGTTGTATTGTAGTGGTGGTATTATACATGTTGTATTGTAGTGGTGGTATTATACATGTTGTATTGTGGTGGTGGTGGTATTATACATGTTGTATTATAGATGTGTAGCGGTGTAATAATGTTACATTATGTTTTATCTTTTGTTTTATATGTAATGTAAGTGCCTTAATGTGTTTCGACACCTGGTAGAGTAGCTGCTGCCTTGACAGGAACTAATGGGGATCCATAATAAACCCCCAGGAAGAGTAGCTGCTGCCTTGTCAGGAACTAATGGGGATCCATAATAAACCCCAGGAAGAGTTGCTGCTGCCTTTGCAGGAACTAATGGGGATCCATAATAAACCCCAGGAAGAGTAGCTGCTGCCTTTGCAGGAACTAATGGGGATCTATAATAAACCCCAGGAAGAGTAGCTTCTTCCTTGGCAGGAACTAATGGGGATCTATAATAAACCCCAGGGAGAGTAGCAGCTGCCTTGGCAGGAACTAATGGGGATCCATAATAAACCCCAGGAAGAGTAGCTGCTGCCTTTGCAGGAACTAATGGGGATCTATAATAAACCCCAGGAAGAGTAGCTTCTTCCTTGGCAGGAACTAATGGGGATCTATAATAAACCCCAGGAAGAGTAGCTGCTGCCTTGGCAGGAACTAACGGGGATCCATAATAAACCCCAGGAAGAGTAGCTGCTGCCTTGGCAGGAACTAATGGGGATCCATAATAAACCCCATGAAGAGTTGCTGCTGCCTTTGCAGGAACTAATGGGGATCCATAATAAACCCCAGGAAGAGTAGCTGCTGCCTTTGCAGGAACTAATGGGGATCTATAATAAACCCCAGGAAGAGTAGCTGCTGCCTTGGCAGGAACTAACGGGGATCCATAATAAACCCCAGGAAGAGTAGCTGCTGTCACGTTCTGACCAGTATGAGGGTTATTTTGTTAGTGTAGGCTGGTCAGGACGTGGCAGAGGGTATTTGGTTTATGTGGTTCAGGGTGTGTGTATTATGTAGAGGGTAGTTGATTTATGTATTCCGGGGATTTTTGGTCACTGCTCTATGTTAGTCTGCAGGGAGGTGGTGGACCCCTAGGTACAGGACGGGGCGACCCAGCTGCAGGGTGGTGGTGGACCCCTAGGTACAGGACGGGGTGACTCAGCTGCAGGGAGGTGGTAGACCCCTAGGTACAGGACGGGGTGACCCAGCTGCAGGGTGGTGGATCCCTAGGTACAGGACGGGGCGACCCAGCTGCAGGGAGGTGGTGGACCCCTAGGGACAGGACGGGGCGACCCAGCTGCAGGGTGGTGGATCCCTAGGTACAGGACGGGCCGACCCAGCTGCAGGGTGGTGGACCCCTAGGTACAGGACGGGGCGACCCAACTGCAGGGTGGTGGAACCCAAGCTATATTGTGTTTGCAAGTAAAAAGAGCTCTTCCAAACTATTAGGCTGATGACATTAATTATATGGACGATGTTTCTGTGTGTTGAAATGTACATGTGTAAATGTACTTATTTTAATATATTTTGCATTTTATTTACTTTTGTTTCCTAACCTTAAATTAATCAAATAAAATAAAAAAAATGGGGGGAAAATTGTGTTGGGAGAGAGTTGAGGTTTTGACTAGACTGGTGGGGGTCGGCGGAGGGAGTTGAGTTATATACTAGACTGGTGGGGGTCGGGGAGAGAGTTGAGTTATATACTAGACTGGTGGGGGTCGGGGAGGGAGTTGAGGTATTGACTAGACTGGTGGGGGTCAGGGAGAGAGTTGAGGTATTGACTAGACTGGTGGGGGTCGGGGAGGGAGTTGAGGTATTGACTAGAATGGTGGGGGTCAGGGAGAGAGTTGAGGTATTGACTAGACTGGTGGGGGTCAGGGAGAGAGTTGAGGTATTGACTAGACTGGTGGGGGTCGGGGAGGGAGTTGAGGTATTGACTAGAATGGTGGGGGTCGGGGAGGGAGTTGAGTTATATACTAGACTGGTGGGGGTCAGGGAGAGAGTTGAGTTATATACTAGACTGGTGGGGGTCGGGGAGGGAGTTGAGTTATATACTAGACTGGTGGGGGTCGGGGAGAGAGTTGAGGTATTGACTAGACTGGTGGGGGTCGGGGAGGGAGTTGAGGTATTGACTAGACTGGTGGGGGTCGGGGAGGGAGTTGAGGTATTGACTAGACTGGTGGGGGTCGGGGAGGGAGTTGAGTTATTGACTAGACTGGTGGGGGTCGGGGAGGGAGTTGAGGTATTGACTAGAATAGTGGGGGTCGGGGAGGGAGTTGAGGTATTGACTAGACTGGTGGGGGTCGGGGAGGGAGTTGAGGTATTGACTAGACTGGTGGGGGTCGGGGAGGGAGTTGAGGTATTGACTAGAATAGTGGGGGTCGGGGAGAGAGTTGAGGTATTGACTAGACATGTAGGGGCCAGGCGTGCCGGCGGTTCCGGCTGGCTGAAATCTGATATCGAGGATGTCTTACTGTTAATTTGTTAGGCTATCGGTTAAATGTACAACACAATATTAATTATTGAATTATCTTTGATCTGGTTCAGTCTTATCAATCCCTTCAACATATTTAACAATGAACTCTTACCTAGCTTGATGAGTTGTCACATCCTGACCCTTGTAAGATGTAATTTTCTATAGTAGAATAGGTCAGGGTGTGACAGGGGGTGTTTTTGGGGTGGTTTTCTTGTTATCTGTTTCTATGTGGTTTTTCTAGGTTTCTATTTCTATGTTGGGGTTGTTGGGATGATCTCCAATTAGAGGTAGCCGGTCCTCGTTGTCTCTAATTTGAGATCATATTTAAGTAAGGGGTTTTTCCACTTGTGTTTGTGGGATGTTAATTTTTGAGTAGTGTGTATTTCTCTCTGCATCACGGTTTTGTTGTTTTGTTGTTTCAAGTATTTGGTGTATTGCAACATTTCACGGTAATAATACATACGTGGAACTACAACCATTCTGCGCTTTGGTCCGATCCTTTAAACAGCCGTGACATGAGTTGGGTCATTTTGGCTTACTTCCTGTTGTTCTCAATAGAGATGGATAGAAGGGCCGTGGGTCATATTGGATTACTTCCTGTTGTTCTCAATAGAGATGGATAGAAGGGCCATGCGTCATATTGGATTACTTCCTGTTGTTCTCAATAGAGATGGATAGAAGGGCCATGCGTCATATTGGATTACTTCCTGTTGTTCTCAATAGAGATGGATAGAAGGGCCGTGGGTCATATTGGATTACTTCCTGTTGTTCTCAATAGAGATGGATAGAAGGGCCGTGGGTCATATTGGATTACTTCCTGTTGTTCTCAATAGAGATGGATAGAAGGGCCGTGGGTCATATTGGATTACTTCCTGTTGTTCTCAATAGAGATGGATAGAAGGGGTCATGGGTCATATTGGATTGTGTAGAAATACTGTAAATACACTTCAGATGGAGCAACACCAGACCCGCCCACCAGGTTATGCCCCCCCCCCCACACTTCAAAAACGTATGTTGCGCCCCCTGAGAGTTTCTATGGGCTGTTTAGTGTGGTCTCAATCAAAGTGCATGCTGGCAGAAGCACAAAGCAAAGTTAGATTTCTAAGATAGCTGCTGGGAATGTGTAAATAAAACTAGGCTGTATTACACACAGCAATGGATATTCCAACCCTGAGCCCCCGGCCTGCTCTGTTCTTACTGATCAAACACTTGTTTGTGTGCTGCTTAACCAATGGCTGTGCTGTGTAGGCCTACGGTAGCTTTTCAGGAGAAGAGTCAAAGGCTTCTTCCGGGAATATAATATTTGATTAGACGTACAGTAGTCCAAGAAATACACTTGCGTACGGACTAGACTACAGCCTACGTTCTGTTCAGTTTGAGAAGGAGAGTGTGAAGATGAGAGGGATGACCGGAGGATAGCTTGCTACTACTACCATAGATTTTTTTTAAATTAAAAACAATATTTCTTGCCCGTGATGTATTTATCAGATCACAATCAATAAGATATGGACAGCTCATGGTGCTGAAAGTAGGCAAATTCTAGTAGCTATAATTCCTTTCAGCGTCTTGACTTTGCTAACAACAAGAGGGCTTTGTGTTGGAGCCTATTTCCTCCTATTTAAGAAATAAAAGGTAGGACCTCCTGTATGACAGATGAAACATCCATAGATCTGTCAGTCAGTTCCTCCACTACCATGCACTCTTAAAACGTCCCACCTACATGTTATTGAATTTAAACGTCCTACCTCAGTGAATTTAAACGTCCCACCTACATGTTATTGAATTTAAACGTCCTACCTACATGTTATTGAATTTAAACGTCCTACCTACATGTTACTGAATTTAAACGTCCCACCTAAATGTTATTGAATTTAAACGTCCTACCTCAGTGAATTGAAATGTTCTATCTCTACGTCAGTGAATCGAAACGTCCTACCTACATGTTATTGAAGGGCTGTTAAGTTCAAATCAAGACTGGAATTGAGGGGGTATGAGAGGCTATGCCATAAGCCTTCCCTTTTATTAAAGAACATGGCAAGAAGCACAGGACCTACCCTTTGTTAATTACGATCCAATTAAATAAAGTGATCTAGAACAATGCTTTATGCTAGACACAAGCCTTAAAACACCCCAGAAAGACCTGACTCTGATTCATATGGGTTCGTTTCTTTGACATTCAGAAACTGAGCTACAACCTTCTGTAGCCGAGGAGAGAAGACATTTACTTCGCTTGGAAACTAATCTAATTCTGTCACTATCAATTGATTAAGCGATTCACTTTCTGTCCAATAGAAGAGTGTTTAAAAAACCCCCCCGGCAGCTTTTAGGGAAACACTTGAGAACATCTCTCATTGGGTTAAAACCACAGAAGAAGAGTAGCCAGCAGTTAAAGCTGACATTTGTCTGCCTCTTTCGGCCTATTCTGTCTGGGGTGGAAAAGTAGACCAATATTTTGAAAGTACGATGCTTAGATTCCTAATAATCTCGCAGATTTAATTATTTGTAAACAGAGATATTTATCATGGCAAACATGACACACTGATTTGGCATTGGAGAAATACACTACATGACTAAACGTATGCGGACACCTGCTCGTCGAACATCTCATTCCAAAATCACAGGCATTAATATAGAGTTGGTCCCCCCTTTTCTGCTACAACAGCCTTCACTCTTCTGGGAAGGCTTTCCACTAGATGTTGGAACATTGCTGCGGGGACTTGCTTCCATCCAGCCACAAGAGCATTAGTGAGGTCGGGCACCGATGTTGGGCGATTATGCCTGGCTCGCAGTCGGCATTCCAATTCATCCCTAAGGTGTTCAATGGGGTTGAGGTCAGGGCTCTGTGCAGGCCAGGCAAGTTCTTCCACACCGATCTCGACAAACCATTGCTGTATGGACTTCACTTTGTGCACGGGGGGGCATTGTCATGCTGAAACAGGAAAGGGACTTCTCCAAACTGTTGACACAAAGTCGGAAGCACAGAACCATGAAAAACAGCCCCAGACCATTATTCCTCCTCCACCAAAGTTTACAGTTGGCACTATGTATTGGGGTAGGTAGCGTTCTCCTGGCATCCGCCCCAACCCGGATTTGTCCGTCGGACTGTCAGACGGTGAAGCGTGATTCATCACTCCAGAGAACGCGTCTCCACTGCTCCAGAGTCCAATGGCAGCGAGCTTTATACCACTTCAGCCAACGCTTGGCATTGCACATTGTGATCTTAGGCTTGTGTGCGGCTGCTCGGCCGTGGAAACCCATTTTGTGAAGCTCCCGACAAACAGTTATTGTGCTGATGTTGCTTCCAGAGGCAGTTAGGAAATCGGCAGGGAGTGTTTCAACCGAGGACAG
>NW_021822136.1:0-10000 GCF_901001165.1 Salmo trutta | reverse complement strand
TCATTAGATGGTAGTCTCCCTCATTAGATGGTAGTCACCCTCATTAGATGGTAGTCTCCCTCATTAGATGGTAGTCTCCCTCATTAGATGGTAGTCTCATTAGATGGTAGTTTCCCTCATTAGATGGTAGTCTCCCTCATTAGATGGTAGTCTCCCTCATTCGATCACCTCTCTCTCTGTTAATATCCTCCCCTATAACCAGCCAGCCAGCCATCCAGCCAGCCAGCCAGCCATCCAGCCAGCCAGCCAGCCAGCCAGCCAGCCAGGCAGGCAGGCAGCCAGCCATCCATCCAGCAATCCAGCCGTCCAGCCGTCCAGCCGGCCGGCCAGCCAGCCAGCCAGCCATCCATCCAGCAATCCAGCCATCCAGCCAGCCAGCCGGCCAGCCAGCCAGCCAGCCAGCCAGCCAGCCAGCCAGCCATCCATCCAGCAATCCAGCCATCCAGCCAGCCGGCCAGCCATCCAGGCAGCCATCCAGGCAGCCATCCAGGCAGCCATCCATCCAGCCATCCAGCCAGCCATCCAGCCATCCAGCCAGCCATCCATCCATCCAGCCAGCCAGCCAGCCAGCCATCCATCCATCCAGCCAGCCAGCCAGCCAGCCATCCAGCTAGCCAGCCAGCCAGCCAGCCAGGCAGGGAATGAAAGAAAGAAAGATGCTATGCACATCTCAAACTCCTCTCTGGCCCTAAATCCAACCATGCAGAGCAATATAATTAGCCTGATAATGTACTGTTCTTTAGTGAGTATGCTGATGAGACTGGGGATTGCAGATATCCGTTACCGTGACCGTATTATAGTGGAAACCTGATCTAGATGGAGAATACATAGATCTGTTAAGGTGACCATATTACCGTCACACCGGCAGCCACCATTCATGACCGTTTAGACACGGTAACTAGGCTCCTCCAAAACACACCTTGATGCCGCTGATGTTCATTAGTATCCTACCAAAGTTGCTAATGGCCAGTCGCTAATGGCCTGGTACTCAGGGCTCTATTGTCCCTCCATCAGGTCCTAATGGCCTGGTACTCAGGGCTCTATTGTCCCTCCATCAGGTCCCAATGGCCTGGTACTCAGGGCTCTATTGTTCATCCATCAGGTCCTAATGGCCTGGTACTCAGGGCTCTATTGTCCCTTCCATCAGGTCCTAATGGCCTGGTACTCAGGGCTCTATTGTTCATCCATCAGGTCCTAATGGCCTGGTACTCAGGGCTCTACTGTCCCTCCATCAGGTCCTAATGGCCTGGTACTCAGGGCTTTATTGTCCCTCCATCAGGTCCTAATGGCCTGGTAGTCAGCTCTCTATTGTCCCTCCATCAGGTCCTAATGACCTGGTACTCAGGGCTCTATTTTCCCTCCATCAGGTCCTAATGGCCTGGTACTCAGCTCTCTACTGTCCCTCCATCAGGTCCTAATGGCCTGGTACTCAAGGCTCTACTGTCCCTCTATCAGGTCCTAATAACCTGGTACTCAGGGCTCTACTGTCCCTCCATCAGGTCCTAACGGTTTGGTACTCAGGGCTCTACTGTCCCTCCATCAGGTCCTAATGGCCTGGTACTCAGGGCTCTATTGTCCCTCCATCAGGTCATAATAATCTGGTACTCAGGGCTCTACTGTCCCTCCATCAGGTCCTAATGGCCTGGTACTCAGGGCTCTACTGTCCCTCCATCAGGTCCTAATGGCCTGGTACTCAGGGCTCTATTGTCCCTCCATCGGGTCCTAATGACCTGGTACTCAGGGATCTATTGTCCCTCCATCAGGTCCTAATGGCCTGGTACTCAGGGCTCTACTGTCCCTCCATCAGGTCCTAATGACCTGGTACTCAGCTTCATGAGAGTTCTGGCATTCAGACATTGAGTGGAACAGCAATAGCTGTTCTACAGAGAATAGCCAGCTCCTCATAACTGTTTGTCGCATGGAGTGAAATACGTGTTCCTATAAGCTCATGTTCTTTCTATAGGCTATTCTATGCAATTGCATAGATAAACTGTGTTTTGATGGCCTCTATTAACCCTCTTGAATCAAAAGGAAGTTTGTTTTGAAGTGTCTGTCCTTTATATGAGAGATATGAGCAAGATCAGGAAGTCCTTATTTTAGGTACTAAACTATCTCCAAACTTACTTCCATACATTTTATTTTTTTTACAGGTATCGGGGACCTTCAGACGAGTCTTGTGAGTCTTTTAGGCGTCGTAGAGAAAAACGGAGAAAGCAATGGTGTTCGTCAGAGTCTCATCTTTCATAACAGTTTTGTTTAGGCCAAACCGACACTACAAGACGTTTTCGTGAGAAGACCAATTTTCGGGATTTCTCATGGTCTGACAAAAACTGTTCTGTCTCTACCACCTTTCAACGCAGACGAGGAAGGGTCATATTGGAGGACATCTTTGTCTGAAACAGATGGATTTTAACAGGGATTTTTTTTCATTATGTTAATCACATTTCCGCGAGCCCGTAGGAAATGTGGGTCAAGAGTTAAAAAGTGGAGGATAGTACTTCCTCTCTGGCCTCTAGGTCACCAGGCCGCTCGTTAGGGCGCACACCTGTCACCAACGTTACGCGCATAACGACACTCACCTGGACTCCATCACCTCCTTGATTACCTGCCCTTTATATGTCACTCCCTTTGGTTTTCTTCCCCACTCGTCATTTTTTCCTGTTTCATGTCGGTGCGCTGTTTGTGTTTCTTGTTTTGTTCATTTATTTATTAAACGTATTCACTCCCTGAACTTGCTTCCCGTCTCTCAGCGTGCATCCTTACATACTATTTCCTAATTTTAAGCAAATTGCTTCGTTACACAGCCAGAGCAGCCTACCTGGCTGGCATGAAAATGAATTGTGGGATAGCCATCCTCCATTTGCTATTCAAGTGCATACAGGATGAAATAGTTTTTCCCCTGAACTAATTTCACACATATATTATTTAGTATATGTAAAGACAAGAATAGCCTGATGGGTGAGAATATTATTACTTGTGAATGATGCCCAGCCTGTGCAGTCTAAGGCAAGAAACAGTGCATGCATTTTTTTGTTCTCTCTCAAATTATTCAAATCATAGCCTAGCCTCTAGACTTATGTATTTTGATAAGGTTTGTATCACAACTAAAGTGGCCAAATAACTAAGCCAGCCTATAGATCTAGGACCCCTGGAACAGGGTTGGAGATCCCATAGTTTACGGAGCCTAGTGACACAGCTGTTCTCATAAGCCAAGTCATTGTACGATCGCGTGTGAAACGAGAGCTTTTGATTGGCCACTATTTAAAAGAGGATCCACTCTTGGTCGTTCTGCCTATTTGTTGCTCAACACATTAATCCGCTTGACAACCGGTGTAGTCTACCTGTTATAAACGTAACAGCAGGAAGCCCTTCCTCTGGACCTCTATTCGAGTTCTGATTACTTTTTGTTTTTGTGGGCCAGTCTAAAAAAAATTATATTCCACACTGATATCAGTAGGCAATATGTAAAGACCAGATTAAATTGAGAATAGTCTGATGTGTAGAGAATATTATCAAGATATTGCCAAATTGTAAATGAGAGACTGATGAAGTGTGTACAGCACAAGAAACAGAGCAGAGCGCATTCCTTTCATGTGAGTTTTTCCAAATAGTGGCATCATGCAGCCCTAGAATGTATTAGAAATCAAAATATATAGCCTACGGTTTGTATCGCAACTGAATTTACATAAATAACTCTAAATGAAGCATACAGGAGAACCTGTTTCAAATGATCACTTTGTTAACTGCTCGACACAGAATGTGCACACTCCCTCAGAAATCGTTGTCTGCTAAATGAACTAGAGTAGCTCACAGCCATTTGGCATAGCCACATCAAGAATATGCTATTCTGTTCCTATGAAAAATGTTCTTCATATCATAGGCTAATGTTTCTTTAAACTTAACTAAAATAAACAATGGATTTATTGTAAAGATGAAGGCTATGTTACATGGATTTATTGTGAAGGTGTAGGCTATGTTACATGGATATATTAAACATTTTAAAATGTAGATGTTCCAAAGGTCTGCAACGGTGACTTGTAGGCTATGAGATACTACATGAGATACTACTACATGATACTACTACATGAGATACTATTACATGAGATGCTACTACATGATACTACTACATGATACTACTACATGAGATGCTACTACATGATACTACTACATGATACTACTACATGAGATGCTACTACATGATACTACTACATGATACTACTACATGAGATGCTACTACATGATACTACTACATTACATAATATTACATGAGATACTACTACATGATACTACTACATGACATAATATTACATGAGATGCTACTACATGACATAATATTACATGAGATGCTACTACATGAGATACTACTACATGAGATACTACTACATGAGATACTATTACATGAGATACTACTACATGACATACTATTACATGAGATGCTACTACATGATACTACTACATGACATAATATTACATGAGATACTACTACATGAGATGCTACTACATGAGATACTACTACATGAGATACTACTACATTAGATACTACTACATGAGATACTACTACATGAGATACTATTACATGAGATACTATTACATGAGACACTACTACATGAGATACTACTACATGAGATACTACTACATTAGAAACCACTACATGAGATACTACTACATGAGATACTATTACATGATACTACTACATGAGGTACTATTACTTTAGACGCGACTACATGAGATACTATTACATGAGATACTACTACATGAGATACTACTACATGAGATACTACTACATGAGATACTACTACATGAGATACTTCTACATGAGATACTTCTACATGAGATACTACTACATGAGATACTATTACGTGAGATACTACTACATGAGATGCTAGTACATGAGATACTAGTACATGAGATACTACTACATGAGATACTATTACATGATACTACTACATGAGGTACTATTACTTTAGACGCGACTACATGAGATACTATTACATGAGATACTACTACATGAGATACTACTACATGAGATACTACTACATGAGATACTACTACATGAGATACTTCTACATGAGATACTTCTACATGAGATACTACTACATGAGATACTATTACGTGAGATACTACTACATGAGATGCTAGTACATGAGATACTAGTACATGAGATACTACTACATGAGATACTTCATGTGTTTATGTTAATGACCAGCAGTTATTTGCATGACTGTTACCGGCTGACAGAATGTCACTCTCCGCCACAGCCCTAGGAGTACAGTAGGTTACAGTATATTGTCTGTACGATGGGATGTGTTCAGAGGTGAAGGCATTGTTGACCTGCTGTCCTGATGTTTTACGTCATTATATCTACTGAAGGGGCTTTGTGAAGGTGGAAGCTTTAGCTTTACTTCTTAGGACTTAGGGACGGTGCCCTGAGATGTCAGAGGAATCAGTAATGGAGTACTCACAGACTAGAACGAGGAGGAGGAGGAGGAGGTAGATTACAGGGACAGACAGAGAATGAGAACATTAAAGTCAGTGAGAGAGAAAAGAGAGGGAGAGAGCGAGAGAGAGAGAGTGAGAGAGAGAGGGAGAGAGGGAGTGAGAGGGAAAGAGGGAGTGAGAGGGAGAGAGGGAGAGAACAAGAGAGAGAAAGAGAGAGAAAGAGAGAGAGAGAGGGAGAGCGAGAGAGGGAGGCATATGTTACCTCTATAGGTTGTGTAAGACTTTATTTCAGTATATGAGGTTACCTTCATAGTTGGCCTTGAAGCCTTGTCCACTGACAGCATAGTCTGACAGCAGCCACAGTGTGAGCCTGGGTCCTGTGCTCACTATGGGCGACGGCAGCTGGAACCCTGTCAATCTATGGAAAGACAGGAAGGACACAACTCATCAGAAACATACACAGAGAGAGGAACATTCAGTAAACAGCAATGTGATATAAGACAGGCAGGGCGGACAAAGACTTACAGAGCTAGCCATCTAGAAATCAGTCCTGGACCAGTTTTCACAAAGCGTAGAAGGGCTGATATAGGATCAGTTTAGATCATAATTAAAGAGATTAAAAGGACAGGGAGGACCTGATCCTAAATCAGCTCTCTTACTCTGAGATACTTTATGAATATATAGTAAGATAAATACTTACATATAGTAAGAGCTGTAATAACAGGTTAACAACCAAAGCAACTGAAGCTGGTACAAGTAGCAGCAAGTACTTCAGGTCCGATTACCCATCATACAACACAAGCACCAGTTCAGCTAGACAGTTTGGTATTTGATATTTTGATATTTCATTAGGATCTCCATTAGCTGTTGCGAAAGCAGCAGCTACACTTCCTGGGATCCACACAAAACATGAAACATAATACAGAACATTAATAGACAAGAACGGCCCAAGGACAGGAATACCTCAATAAAAATAAACGTAGCCTACATGGCAATACATACACACAAACTATCTAGGTCAAATAGGGAGAGGCGTTGTGCCACAAGGTGTTGCTTTTATCTGTTTTTTTTAAGCAGGTTTTCTGTTTATTTGAGCAATATGAGATGGAAGGCAGTTCCATGCAAGAATAGCTCTATATAATACTGTACTCTTTATTGACTTTTTTTCTGGATTTGGGGACTGCGAATAGATCCCTTGTGGCATGTCTGGTGGGCTAAGTGTGTGTGTCAGAGCTGTGGGTAAGTTGACTATGCAAACATTTTGGGATTTTCAACACATTAATGTTTCTTATAAAAATAAGAAGTGATTAAGTCAGTCTCTCCTCAGCTCTTAGCCAAGAGAGACTGGCATGCATAGTATTTATATCAGCCCTCTGATTAAAATGAAGTGCAAAACATGCCGCTCTGTTCTGGGCCAGCTTCAGCTCAACTAGGTCTTTCCTTGCAGCACTGGACCACACGACTCGACAATAATCAAGATTAGACAAAACTCGAGCCTGTAGGACTTTCTTTGTGGAGTGTGGTTTCAAAAAAGCAGAGCATCTCTTTATTATGGCCAGACCTCTCCCCATCTTTACAACCATTGAAACTATATGTTTTGATCATGACAGTTTACAATCTAAGGTAATACCAAGTTATTTAGTCTCCTCAACTGGTTCAACAGCCACACCATTCATTACCAGATTCAGCTGAGGTCTAGCACTTATTTGGTACACTTGATGTGTACCAAATACAATGCTCTTAGTTTTAGAGATGTTCAGGACCAGTTTATTACTGGCCACCCATTCCAAAACTGACTGCAACTCTCTGTTAAGGGTTTCAGTGACTTCATTAGCTGTGGTTGCTGATGCGTATATGGTTGAATCATCAGCATACATGGACACACATTCTTTGTTTAAACCTCTTTGGGCTAGGGGGCAGTATTTTGACGTCCAGATGAAAAGCGTGCCCAAAGTAAACTGCCTGCTACTCAGGCCCAGAAGCTAGGAAATGCATAGATTTGGATAGAACACACTCTAAAGTTTCTAAAACTGTTAAAATAATGTCTGTGAGTATAACAGAACTGATATGGCAGGTGAAAATAATCATTTCAGCCTACCACTGTTTCCAATGGCTGTCATGTTTATTATGAGGTGAAATCCTCCCAGATTGCAGTTCCTAGGGATTCCACTAGATCTCAACAGTCTTTAGAAAGAGTTTCAGGCTTGTTTTTTGGAAAAAAGAGCTAGAATTTGTAGTTTTTCTAAGTGGCTCCCATTTTTGCTGTAGTGTTTTAATGCGTGTGGATGAGAGCGCGTTCTTTGTTGTTTATCTCTGGTAAAGACAATAAGATCTTCTCTAAGCATTACAGGGATTAGGCTCTGAATATATACAGCAACACCTCCCCCATAAGCATTCCTGTCTCTTCTATAGATGTGTCACGTTTGTCGTAGTGATGAGCCCAAAACGCAGCAGGTATGTGTATACTCATCTTCTTTATTATGAGGAAAGAAGGCAAACCCAAAATAAACATGTATACAAAAAGAAACACACCGACAATAAACAGTCCTGTAAGGCTTGACGCTATACACGGAACAATCTCCCACAAATGACAAACACACCCTAATATATAGGACTCTCAATCAAAGGCAAATAGACAACACCTGCCTTCAACTGAGAGTCCCAACCCCAATTAACCAAACATAGAAACAGACACACTAGACTAAACATAGAATACATGAAAAACAACCAGTGCCCAAAAACCCCGGAATACTTAAATCAAATGCCCTTCTAGAAAACACCACCCTGAACCACATAAAACAAATACCCTCTGCCACGTCCTGACCAAACTACAATAACAATTAACCTTTATATTGGCCAGGACGTGACAAGATGGTATATCCTTGTATTGCTACTGCAGTGTCATTCAATAAATTATCTAAGCGAGTCTCAGAAAAGGCTAATATATGAATTGACAAACACATAGCAGAGAAATCCAGCAGCCTTTTACAGGTGTCATGGACCAAAGAGATTGGCCTTTTTCTGCCATCTTCAAATATCAACATTCTATCATTTAGCCAGGACAAGAGAGGATAAGATCCTGATTCGATCACCCTCACAGCTATCCTCCAATCACAACTACTATGCAAAACTGTTTTTATTCACTATAGAATGTTGTTATCCGGTTGCTAAGCAACCATTTTTATTATTTTTTTCAGGTGAAACCAGTTTGTTCCTAGCTCATGTCTACATTCTCAAACTAAATACATACTGCAATTATAATTCAATTTTTTGAGTCTCCACATGTTGTCATGGAAAATATTCATGTTATTTCCAACAACCAATGAGCAACCAGCGCATTTTGAACATTGAGATTGTCGAAAGGCCAGTCACTTGGCCATAGTCCCCTCCTCGATTTCATGGTGGGGGGGGGCAACAAAGCTGAAAAACCCTTTTAGGAAATGTCACACAACTCCAAGCCTCCAGTGACATCAGAGAGAGAGAGAGAGAGAGAGAGATGTACACATTGACCTGCACTGGCCTGACCTGTTACCCCATAGGAGTCATCCTGTAAAGCCTGTGAGCCCTGTGCAATGCTAACAGAAGACACTTTCAAGGCTTTTATTTAGAGCTCTCAAATCTTCAGTCCCTCTCCACTAACAACAACAACACACACACACACACACACACACCCACACCCACACACTCCTCTATCAGCGTGAAGAAGTGCAGAGAGGCTGCAGGGAAACCTTGAGGTCATTTTGCTCCTTTGTCTTAGTGAATAAACACAAGCAGACACAGATATATGTATACACAGACACACACACACACACACACACACACACACACACACACACACACACACGCACACAAACACACAAATATCATACACACACACACAAATATCTCACACACACACACACACACACATATCACACACACACACAAATATCACACACACACACAAATATCACACACACACACACACACACACACACACACACAAATTGACTTGGAAAGGAGCCAGTTTAATTCTGCAGTGGGGGGTCGGATGGGGGACACTCATTGGAGTCAAGATCACCCACAATACTCCCCTGTCCAGAATAATAGCCTGGGTACCAGTCTATAATAGGACTAGCCTGGGTACCAGTCTATAACAGGACTAGCCTGGGTACCAGTCTATAGTAGGACTAGCCTGGGTACCAGTCTATAATAGGACTAGCCTGGGTACCAGTCTATAGTAGGACTAGCCTGGGTACCAGTCTATAGTAGGACTAGCCTGGGTACCAGTCTATAATAGGACTAGCCTGGATACCAGTCTATAACAGGACTAACAGGACTAGCCTGGGTACCAGTCTATAATAGGACTAGCCTGGGTACCAGTCTATAACAGGACTAACAGGACTAGCCTGGGTACCAGTCTATAATAGGACTAGCCTGGGTACCAGTCTATAACAGGACTAGCCTGGGTACCAGTCTATAGTAGGACTAGCCTGGGTACCAGTCTATAATAGGACTAGCCTGGGTACCAGTCTATAGTAGGACTAGCCTGGGTACCAGTCTATAGTAGGACTAGCCTGGG
>NW_021822135.1:20000-38145 GCF_901001165.1 Salmo trutta | reverse complement strand
CACACAACATGATAATATTCTCTTCCTGGGGTCCACACAACATGGATATTCCTCTTTCCTGGGGTCCACACAACAGATATAATACTCTTCCTGAGGTCCACACAACATGATATAATACTCTTCCTGGGGTCCACACAACATGATATAATTCTCTTCCTGAGGTCCACACAACATGATATAATCCTCTTCCTGGGGTCCACACAACATGATATAATTCTCTTCCTGAGGTCCACACAACATGATATAATACTCTTCCTGGGGTCCACACAACATGATATAATTCTCTTCCTGAGGTCCACACAACATGATATAATTCTCTTCCTGGGGTCCACACAACATGATATAATCCTCTTCCTGGGGTCCACACAACATGATATAATTCTCTTCCTGAGGTCCACACAACATGATATAATACTCTTCCTGTGGGTCCACACAACATGATATAATTCTCTTCCTGGGGTCCACACAACATGATATAATTCTCTTCCTGGGGTCCACACAACATGATATAATACTCTTCCTGGGGTCCACACAACATGATATAATACTCTTCCTGGGGTCCACACAACATGATATAATCCTCTTCCTGGGGTCCACACAACATGATATAATTCTCTTCCTGGGGTCCACACAACATGATATAATCCTCTTCCTGGGGTCCACACAACATGATATAATTCTCTTCCTGAGGTCCACACACAACATGATATAATCCTCTTCCTGGGGTCCACACAACATGATATAATTCTCTTCCTGGGGTCCACATGAAACATGATATAATACTCTTCCTGGGGTCCACACACATCATGAAACATGATATAATACTCTTCCTGGGGTCCACACAACATGAAACATGATATAATACTCTTCCTGGGGTCCACACACAACATGAAACATGATATAATTCTCTTCCTGGGGTCCACACACAACATGAAACATGATATAATTCTCTTCCTGGGGTCCACACAACATGAAACATGATATAATACTCTTCCTGGGGTCCACACAACATGAAACATGATATAATTCTCTTCCTGGGGTCCACACAACATGAAACATGATATAATTCTCTCCCTGGGGTCCACACACAACATGAAACATGATATAATGCTCTTCCTGGGGTCCACACATCATGAAACATGATATAATTCTCTTCCTGGGGTCTACACACAACATGAAACATGATATAATACTCTTCCTGGGGTCCACACACAACATGAAACATGATATAATTCTCTTCCTGGGGTCCACATGAAACATGATATAATACTCTTCCTGGGGTCCACACAACATGAAACATGATATAATTCTCTTCCTGGGTCCACACACAACATGAAACATGATATAATTCTCTTCCTGGGGTCCACACATCATGAAACATGATATCATTCTCTTCCTGGGGTCCACACATCATGAAACATGATATAATTCTCTTCCTGGGGTCCACACAACATGAAACATGATATAATACTCTTCCTGGGGTCCACACATCATGAAACATGATATAATTCTCTTCCTGGGGTCCACACACAACATGAAACATGATATAATTATCTTCCTGGGGTCCACACACAACATGATATAATCCTCTTCCTGGGGTCCACACAACCTGATATAATGCTCTTCCTGGGATCCACATGAAACATGATATAATTCTCTTCCTGGGGTCCACACACAACATGAAACATGATATAATACTCTTCCTGGGGTCCACACAACATGAAACATGATATAATTCTCTTCCTGGGGTCCACACACAACATGAAACATGATATAATTCTCTTCCTGGGGTCCAACCAACATGAAACATGATATAATACTCTTCCTGGGGTCCACACACAACATGAAACATGATATAATTCTCTTCCTGGGGTCCACACACAACATGAAACATGATATAATTCTCTCTCCACCTTAATTCTCTCTTCTCTCTCTTTTGGAATGAATCCGTATATTGGACTGTTCCTCAGTCTGTGCTTCCTAGGATTTAGTGCCGACACAGACTCCCCCAGTGATACCATGTTGGTTAGCTGTGTCACCTCAGTGTGTTGCTCTGTGCTTCCTAGGATTTAGTGACGACACAGACTCCCCCAGTGATACCATGTTGGTTAGCTGTGTCACCTCAGTGTGTTGCTCTGTGCTTCCTAGGTGCAGCGAGAAGATTATGAAGTCAGTCAATTAAATTACAACTTGATCAGCTAGTACTCAGTCTATTTGTATTGTAATATAATATTCAGTGGTCAGCTAGTACTCAGTCTATTTGTAATATAATATTCAGTGATCAGCTAGTACTCAGTCTATTTGTATTGTAATATAATATTCAGTGATTAGCTAGTACTCAGTCTATTTGTATTGTAGTATAATACTCAGTGATCAGCTAGTACTCAGTCTATTTGTATTGTAATATAATATTCAGTGATTAGCTAGTACTCAGTTTATTTGTATTGTAATATAATATTCAGTGATCAGCTAGTACTCAGTCTATTTGTATTGTAATATAATATTCAGTGATTAGCTAGTACTCAGTCTATTTGTATTGTAATATAATATTCAGTGATCAGCTAGTACTCAGTCTATTTGTATTGTAATATAATATTCAGTGATTAGCTAGTACTCAGTTTATTTGTATTGTAATATAATATTCAGTGATCAGCTAGTACTCAGTCTATTTGTATTGTAATATAATATTCAGTGATTAGCTAATACTCAGTCTATTTGTATTGTAATATAATATTCAGTGATCCACTAGTACTCAGTCTATTTGTATTGTAATATAATATTCAGTGATCAGCTAGTACTCAGTCTATTTGTAATATAATATTCAGTGATCAGCTAGTACTCAGTCTATTTGTATTGTAATATAATATTCAGTGATCCACTAGTACTCAGTCTATTTGTATTGTAATATAATATTCAGTGATCAGCTAGTACTCAGTCTATTTGTATTGTAATATAATATTCAGTGATTAGCTAGTACTCAGTTTATTTGTATTGTAATATAATATTCAGTGATCAGCTAGTACTCAGTCTATTTGTATTGTAATATAATATTCAGTGATCAGCTAGTACTCAGTCTATTTGTATTGTAATATAATATTCAGTGATCAGCTAGTACTCAGTCTATTTGTATTGTAATATAATATTAAGTGATTAGCTAGTACTCAGTCTATTTGTATTGTAATATAATATTCAGTGATCAGCTAGTACTCAGTCTATTTGTATTGTAATATAATATTCAGTGATTAGCTAGTACTCAGTCTATTTGTATTGTAATATAATATTCAGTGATTAGCTAGTACTCAGTCTATTTGTATTGTAATATAATATTCAGTGATTAGCTAGTACTCAGTCTATTTGTATTGTAATATAATATTCAGTGATTAGCTAGTACTCAGTCTATTTGTATTGTAATATAATATTCAGTGATTAGCTAGTACTCAGTCTATTTGTATTGTAATATAATATTCAGTGATTAGCTAGTACTCAGTCTATTTGTATTGTAATATAATATTCAGTGATTAGCTAATACTCAGTCTATTTGTATTGTAATATAATATTCAGTGCTTGACTTGATGAGAGAAGTGCCTGATCCGTCCATTAGACTATGTTCACGGAAACACAACCTACATTATGCTATAGGGACCTCTGATTATTCACTGTTAAGGGTTCATACACCTTTTCCACAACTTTTAACGTTTTCATGACATTATTATTACTATTATTATTACTATTATTATTACTATTATTATTACTACCATCATTACTATTGTTATTATTAGTATTATTATTATTACTCGTATTATTATTATTATTACTATTAGTATTATTATTATTAGTAGTAGTATTATTATTACTATTATTATTATTAGTATTATTATTATTACTATTAGTATTATTATTATTATTACTCTTATCATTACTATTGTTATTGTTATTACTATTATTACTATTATTATCATCATTATTATTACTATTATTATTATTGTTATTACTATCTATTACTGTTATTATTATTATTATTATTATTACTATTATAGCCTACATGAAGTAAGCCTTTGACACTGGGAGGCTGCTGGGTCTGATCCCGTGTAGACCTACCATCTCCTGCTGTGTCTGATCCCGTGTAGACCTACCATCTCCTGCTGTGTCTGATCCCGTGTAGACCTACCATCTCCTGCTGTGTCTGATCCCGTGTAGACCTACCATCTCCTGCTGTGTCTGATCCCGTGTAGACCTACCATCTCCTGCTGTGTCTGATCCCGTGTAGACCTACCATCTCCTGCTGTGTCTGATCCCGTGTAGACCTACCATCTCCTGCTGGGTCTGGTCCCGTGTAGACCTACCATCTCCTGCTGGGTCTGGTCCCGTGTAGACCTACCATCTCCTGCTGGGTCTGGTCCCGTGTAGACCTACCATCTCCTGCTGTGTCTGATCCCGTGTAGACCTACCATCTGCTGTGTCTGGTCCCATGTAGACCTACCAACTCCTGCTGGGTCTGATCCCGTGTAGACCTACCATCTCCTGCTGTGTCTGGTCCCGTGTAGACCTACCATCTCCTGCTGGGTCTGGTCCCGTGTAGACCTACCATCTCCTGCTGTGTCTGGTCCCGTGTAGACCTACCATCTCCTGCTGGGTCTGATCCCGTGTAGACCTACCATCTCCTGCTGGGTCTGGTCCCGTGTAGACCTACCATCTCCTGCTGTGTCACGTCCCGTGTAGACCTACCATCTCCTGCTGGGTCTGATCCCGTGTAGACCTACCATCTCCTGCTGTGTCTGATCCCGTGTAGACCTACCATCTCCTGCTGTGTCTGATCCCGTGTAGACCTACCATCTCCTGCTGGGTCTGATCCCGTGTAGACTTAGTTAACCAGCGAGAACTGCTACAAGTTAACTATAGCTATGTGGCTAGCTAGCTTTGACAGTCTAACAAGAACATGTGGTAGCTAACTAGCTTGTTTTATTGTTTACAAACTGAGTGAATGTGCTTGAAAGCTAAACAGCTACATAGCTAGCGGACTGCTGTGGCTAGCTAGCGGACTGCTGTGGCTAGCCAGAGAGGACTCATATTTTCCTTTGAGGCTTTAAGTGTTCTTACACTATGCTTCTGAACGTTCAAAGCAACTAGGAAATGGCCATGGCAGGCGTTGTTGTCACCTTAGCTTGTTACATAACTTCTGAGGGATATGAAGCACGAGCGTAGCCATGTCAGCCAATGACTGCTGAGTGAACACACACATCCAATTTGGTGGGTTGTAACATGCTGTTTGGACAGTCAGTATTCCAAAACGGATTTGAGCATTAATGCCTGCAGTGTGAACACGGCTTTAGTTACCCCTGGGGAGAGAGACTTAAACTCACTGTAGAAATGGGCTGTTTAAACGCACACACACACACAAACACACACACACACACACACACACACACACACACACAGACTGAACACAGAAATGGTCCGTCTTAGGGAGAGTGAAAAGGAGAGGACGGAGACAAAGAGGAGAAACAAAGAAAGTGGAGAATAGAGGAGACAAGGGAGGATGAAGGAGGAGATCGGGAGGACAAACAAGGGAGGATAGGGGGAGGACAAACAAGGGAGGATAGGGGGAGGACAAACAAGGGAGGATAGGGGGAGGACAAACAAGGGAGGATAGGGGGAGGACAAACAACGGAGGAGAACATGGGAGGAGAGAGACATGGGAGGACAGAGACATGGGAGGACAAGGGGGGATAGCGAGGACAAGGGAGGAGAGTGAAGACGATGGAGGACAAGGGAGGAAGGAAGATGTAGTAGAGAGATGAGGAGAGACGTGATTATGAGTAATCTGGAGGGTGAGCAGTATCACGTTATGAATAAAGCATGTAATTACCCTCACACTGTCAACGGCTGTATGTGTCATTGTTCATTGTTGTGATTATGTAATGTTAATTACACAGTCATTCAATTGTTCCGTTCCGCTCTGTTCCACCTCCACTCGACACACACCACTCCTTTTTAACTATTTAACAGTCAGTCTTGTGTCAATAATTGATCAGATTCCAGGCAGGCCCATTTCTCTGGTTTGGAGACTGTGTTCCAGATGCTACCCTGTTCCCTAGATAGTACACTCCTCTTCGCCTGGGAGCCTGTGGGTACTACAAGGGGAATATGGTGCTTTTTCAGGACGCGTCCTTTGTCTTCGCAAATCAAGTCATTTAAATCGGAAAGTTGCTACCCCAAATTGATTTCAGACTAATTGAACTAATTATTCCTTTCTCTCCTATTCTCCTCTTCACCTCCTCCCTTCTGTCCTATTCTCCTCTCCACCTCCTCTCTTCTCCTCTCCACCTCCTCTCTTCTCCTCTCCACCTCCTCTCTCCTCCTCTCCACCTCCTCTCTTCTCCTCTCCACCTCCTCTCTTCTCCTCTCCACCTCCTCTCTTCTCCTCTCCACCTCCTCCTCTTCTCCTCTCCACCTCCTCTCTCCTCCTCTCCACCTCCTCTCTTCTCCTCTCCACCTCCTCTCTTCTCCTCTCCACCTCCTCCTCTTCTCCTCTCCACCTCCTCTCTTCTCCTCTCCACCTCCTCTCTCCTCCTCTCCACCTCCTCTCTTCTCCTCTCCACCTCCTCTCTCCTCCTCTCCACCTCCTCTCTCCTCCTCTCCACCTCCTCTCTTCTCCTCTCCACCTCCTCTCTTCTCCTCTCCACCTCCTCTCCTCCTCCTCTCCACCTCCTCTCTTCTCTTCTCCTCTCCACCTCCTCTCTTCTCCTCTCCACCTCCTCTCTTCTCCTCTCCACCTCCTCTCTTCTCCTCTCCACCTCCTCTCTTCTCTCTTCTCCTCTTCTCCTCTCCACCTCCTCTCTCCTCCTCTCCACCTCCTCTCTTCTCCTCTCCACCTCCTCTCTCCTCCTCTCCACCTCCTCTCTTCTCCTCTCCACCTCCTCTCTTCTCCTCTCCACCTCCTCTCTCCTCCTCTCCACCTCCTCTCTTCTCCTCTCCACCTCCTCTCTTCTCCTCTCCACCTCCTCTCTTCTCCTCTCCACCTCCTCTCTTCTCCTCTCCACCTCCTCTCTTCTCTCCTCTCCTCTTCTCCTCTCCACCTCCTCTCTTCTCCTCTCCACCTCCTCTCTCCTCCTCTCTTCTCCTCTCCACCTCCTCTCTTCTCCTCTCCACCTCCTCTCTTCTCCTCTCCACCTCCTCTCTTCTCCTCTCCACCTCCTCTCTTCTCCTCTCCACCTCCTCTCTTCTCCTCTCCACCTCCTCTCTTCTCTCCTCTCCTCTTCTCCTCTCCACCTCCTCTCTTCTCCTCTACACCTCTTCTCCTCTCCACCTCCTCTCTTCTTCTTTCTTCTCCCCTCTTCTTCTCTCCTCCACCACTCCTTCAACTCTCCTATCCTCTACCTCTCTACCCCTTCTCCTCCCCACCTCTTCTCCTCACCTTCTCCTCCCCACCTCTTCTCCTCACCTTCTCCTCCCCACCTCTTCTCCTCATCTTCTCCTCCCCACCTCTTCTCCTCATCTTCTCCTCCCCACCTCTTCTCCTCATCTTCTCCTCCCCACCTCTTCTCCTCATCTTCTCCTCCCCACCTCTTCTCCTCACCTTCTCCTCCCCACCTCTTCTCCTCACCTTCTCCTCCCCACCTCTTCTCCTCATCTTCTCCTCCCCACCTCTTCTCCTCATCTTCTCCTCCCCACCTCTTCTCCTCACCTTCTCCTCCCCACCTCTTCTCCTCACCTTCTCCTCCCCACCTCTTCTCCTCATCTTCTCCTCCCCACCTCTTCTCCTCACCTTCTCCTCCCCACCTCTTCTCCTCATCTTCTCCTCCCCACCTCTTCTCCTCATCTTCTCCTCCCCACCTCTTCTCATCTTCTCCTCCCCACCTCTTCTCCTCATCTTCTCCTCCCCACCTCTTCTCCTCATCTTCTCCTCCCCACCTCTTCTCCTCATCTTCTCCTCCCCACCTCTTCTCCTCATCTTCTCCTCCCCACCTCTTCTCCTCACCTTCTCCTCCCCACCTCTTCTCCTCATCTTCTCCTCCCCACCTCTTCTCCTCATCTTCTCCTCCCCACCTCTTCTCCTCTTCCTTCCTCTCCTCCCCTCTTCTTGTCTCCTCTCTCCTAGATCTGCATAGTGACTGCGTTTAAGACTATGCAGACTATTCTATATGTCATGTTCTCTGCTATGTTCTATATTCTATATGTCATATTCTCTGCTATATTCTATATGTCATGTTCTCTGCTATGTTCTATATTCTATATGTCATATTCTCTGCTATATTCTATATGTCATATTCTCTGCTATGTTCTATATTCTATATGTCATATTCTCTGCTATATTCTATATGTCATGTTCTCTGCTATGTTCTATATTCTATATGTCATATTCTCTGCCATGTTCTATATTCTATATGTCATATTCTCTGCTATGTTCTATATTCTATATGTCATATTCTCTGCTATATTCTATATGTCATGTTCTCTGCTATGTTCTATATTCTATATGTCATATTCTCTGCTATGTTCTATATTCTATGTCATATTCTCTGCTATATTCTATATGTCATATTCTCTGCTATGTTCTATATTCTATATGTCATATTCTCTGCTATATTCTATATGTCATATTCTCTGCTATGTTCTATATTCTATATGTCATATTCTCTGCTATGTTCTATATTCTATGTCATATTCTCTGCTATATTCTATATGTCATATTCTCTTCTATGTTCTATATTCTATGTCATATTCTCTGCTATATTCTATATGTCATATTCTCTGCTATGTTCTATATTCTATATGTCATATTCTCTGCTATATTCTATATGTCATATTCTCTGCTATGTTCTATATTCTATATGTCATATTCTCTGCTATGTTCTATATTCTATGTCATATTCTCTGCTATATTCTATATGTCATGTTCTCTGCTATGTTCTATGTTCTATATGTCATATTCTCTGCTATGTTCTATGTCAGGGATCATCAATTAGATTCATATTTTCTTTCTGGAGTGGACAGTCGGGAGGCTGGAACAAATTATTTGTAATTATGTAGACTGAAAATTTACCTCAAGAAGCCCAAACAGATAAGTTTGACTAAAACATAATCATTTGAAACCTTGTTTCCATGTGTATATGATCACCTGTCTCTCTCTATTATGTGTGAAATACTTGGGAACAAGTGATTTTAATGTGAGAAATCTGGAGCTCATTTCTTAAAAAATTTGGGGGCAAAATAAAACCACCCGTGTGCAAAATCCGGGCTGCCAGTTCCATGTGTTGTAGATCTATCTGAGCAGATGGAGCAGTGACTGTTCTGTGTTGTAGGTCTACTTTAACATGACAGTTCAACGTTAAGTGACTTCTGAGTTGTAGGTCTACTTTAACATGACAGTTGAACGTTAAGTGACTGTTCTGTGTGTTCTACATCCGGCTTAACACCGACTGTTCTATGTTCTAGATCTGCGTAAACAGATGGAGAGTGCTGAACTGAAGAACCAGCGGTTGAAGGAGGTGTGGAATGTTGTATTACATAGAAAATAAACATGTTTTATCCCCCTTTCTTCCTCCTACACATCTTATTCCTCTACCTCATCTCTCTCTCTCTTCTCTACCTCATCTCTCTCTCGCTTCTCTACCTCATCTCTCTCTCTCTCGCTTCTCTACCTCATCTCTCTCTCTTCTCTACCTCATCTCTCTCTCGCTTCTCTACCTCATCTCTCTCTCGCTTCTCTACCTCATCTCTCTCTCTCTTCTCTACCTCATCTCTCTCTCTCTTCTCTACCTCATCTCTCTCTCTCTCCTCTACCTCATCTCTCTCTCTCTTTTCTCTACATCTCTCTTTCACTTCTCTACCTCATCTCTCTCTCTCTCTCCTCTACCCTCATCTCTCTCTCTCTTTTCTCTACATCTCTCTTTCACTTCTCTACCTCATCTCTCTCTCTCTCGTCTCTACCTCATCTCTTCTGATGAGTGTGTGACGGAGAGACTATTGTGAACCAGTGTTGTATTTGTTGTTGCCAGGTGTTCCAGAGGAAGATTCAGGAGTTCAGGACGGTGTGTTATGTTCTGACAGGCTATCAGATAGACATCACTACTGAGAACCAGTACAGACTGACCTCTGTCTACGCTGAACACATGGACGACTCTCTACTGTTTAAGGTAAACAAACGCACAAGGTGGCCAAGCGGTTAGAACGTTGGGCCAGTAACCAATCACCGAACCGACAAGGTGGCCAAGCGGTTAGAACATTGGGCCAGTAACCAATCACCGAACCGACAAGGTGGCCAAGTGGTTAGAACGTTGGGCCAGTAACCAATCACCGAACCGACAAGGTGGCCAAGCGGTTAGAACATTGGGCCAGTAACCAATCACCGAACCGACAAGGTGGCCAAGCGGTTAGAACATTGGGCCAGTAACCAATCACCGAACCGACAAGGTGGCCAAGTGGTTAGAACGTTGGGCCAGTAACCAATCACCGAACCGACAAGGTGAAAAATCTATCTGCGACCTTGACCGAGGCACTTAACCCTAATTGTCTCAGAGGGAGTTTGTATATGTTTATATATACATTTCCAATTCACACGTGTGTATTAATACATACTGGTACATATGTGAAACAGGACAGATATAGTCACCCCCCACATAATTATTATTATGTTATTGCTCACTCTCGCTGGCTGGCTCTCCTGGCTCTCGCTAGCTGGCTCTCCTGGCTCTCGCTGGCTGGCTCTCCTGGCTCTCGCTGGCTGGCTCTCCTGGATCTCGCTGGCTGGCTCTCGCTAGCTGGCTCTCCTGGGTCTCGCTGGCTGGCTCTCCTGGCTCTCGCTAGCTGGCTCTCCTGGCTCTCGCTGGCTGGCTCTCCTAGCTCTCGCTGGCTGGCTTTCCTGGCTCTCGCTGGCTGGCTCTCCTGGCACTCGCTGGCTGGCTCTCCTGGCTCTCGCTGGCTGGCTCTCCTGGCTCTCGCTGGCTGGCTCTCGCTGGCTGGCTCTCGCTGGCTGGCTCTCGCTGGCTGGCTCTCGCTGGCTGGCTCTCGCTGGCTCTCGCTGGCTGGCTCTCCTGGCTCTCATTTTCGCTGGCTCTCCTGGCTCCTGGATCTGTATCTCTCTCTCTCTCTGTGGATCTGTATCTCTCTCTCTCTCTGTAGATCTGTATCTCTTTCTGTAGATCTGTATCTCTCTCTCTGTAGATCTGTATCTCTCTCTCTCTCTCTCTCTGTAGATCTGTATCTCTCTCTCTGTAGATCTGTATCTCTCTCTCTGTAGATCTGTATCTCTCTCTCTGTAGATCTGTATCTCTCTCTCTCTGTAGATCTGTATCTCTCTCTCTCTCTGTAGATCTGTATCTCTCTCTCTCTCTGTAGATCTGTATCTCTCTCTCTCTCTGTAGATCTGTATCTCTCTCTCTCTCTCTGTAGATCTGTATCTCTCTCTCTCTCTCTCTCTCTCTGTAGATCTGTATCTCTCTCTCTCTCTCTCTCTCTCTCTCTCTCTCTCTCTCTCTCTGTGGATCTGTATCTCTCTCTCTCTCTGTAGATCTGTATCTCTCTCTCTCTGTAGATCTGTATCTCTCTCTCTCTGTAGATCTGTATCTCTCTCTCTCTCTCTCTCCTCTCTCTCTCTCCTCTCTCTCTCTCTCTCTCTCCTCCTCTCTCTCTCTCTCTCTCTCTCTCTCTCTCTCTCTCTGTATCTCTCTCTCTCCTCTCTCTCTCTCTCTCTCTCTATCTTATCTGTCTCTCTCCTCTCCTCTGTAGATCTGTATCTCTCCTCTCTCTGTAGATCTCTGTATCTCTCTCTGCTGTGGATCTGTCTGTCTCTCTCTCGGTTATGAGGACTAGTTAATGTCTTCTGCTAGTTAGGTGTATTGTGAGAGAGACTAGTTATGTCTGCTACGTTAGGTTACACGTGAAGAGACTAGTTATGTCTGCTATGTTAGGTTACATGTGAAGAGACTAGTTATGTCTGCTACGTTAGGTTACACGTGAAGAGACTAGTTATGTCTGCTACGTTAGGTTACAAGTGAATGACCGGAATAGTTATTGTCTGTTACGTTAGGTTAACGTGAAGAGACTCGTTATGTCTGTACGTTAGGGTTAACATTGGAGAATAGTTATGTCTGCTACGTTAGGTTACATGTGAAGAGACTAGTTATGTCTGCTACGTTAGGTTACACGTGAAGAGACTAGTTATGTCTGCTACGTTAGGTTACACGTGAAGAGACTAGTTATGCCTGCTACGTTAGGTTACACGTGAAGAGACTAGTTATGTCTGTTACGTTAGGTTACATGTGAAGAGACTAGTTATGTCTGCTACGTTAGGTTACACGTGAAGAGACTAGTTATGCCTGCTACGTTAGGTTACACGTGAAGAGACTAGTTATGTCTGCTACGTTAGGTTACACGTGAAGAGACTAGTTATGCCTGCTACGTTAGGTTACACGTGAAGAGACTAGTTATGCCTGCTACGTTAGGTTACACGTGAAGAGACTAGTTATGCCTGCTACGTTAGGTTACACGTGAAGAGACTAGTTATGTCTGCTACGTTAGGTTACATGTGAAGAGACTAGTTATGTCTGCTACGTTAGGTTACACGTGAAGAGACTAGTTATGTCTGCTACGTTAGGTTACACGTGAAGACTAGTTATGTCTGTTACGTTAGGTTACATGTGAAGAGACTAGTTATGTCTGCTACGTTAGGTTACACGTGAAGAGACTAGTTATGTCTGCTACGTTAGGTTACACGTGAAGAGACTAGTTATGTCTGCTACGTTAGGTTACATGTGAAGAGACTAGTTATGCCTGCTACGTTAGGTTACACGTGAAGAGACTAGTTATGCCTGCTACGTTAGGTTACACGTGAAGAGACTAGTTATGTCTGCTACGTTAGGTTACACGTGAAGAGACTAGTTATGTCTGTTACGTTAGGTTACATGTGAAGAGACTAGTTATGTCTGCTACGTTAGGTTACATGTGAAGAGACTAGTTATGTCTGCTACGTTAGGTTACACGTGAAGAGACTAGTTATGTCTGCTATGTTAGGTTACACGTGAAGAGACTAGTTATGTCTGCTACGTTAGGTTACACGTGAAGAGACTAGTTATGTCTGCTACGTTAGGTTACACGTGAAGAGACTAGTTATGTCTGCTACGTTAGGTTACACGTGAAGAGACTAGTTATGTCTGCTACGTTAGGTTACACGTGAAGAGACTAGTTATGTCTGCTACGTTAGGTTACATGTGAAGAGACTTTAACACAGGTGGTTGTCAGAGGGTAGAAAGAGAGATGAGGGAGATTGGAGGGTTAGAGAGAGAGGAGAGAGATGAGGGGATGAATGAACGCTGTGTATCAATTCAGTGGCAGATTGAAAAGATAACGGGTGAAGAAAGCAGGAGAATGTCTTTGAGGAGAGGTAGAAAAAGGAGAGAGAGAGAGAGGGTTAGAAAGCGGAGATGGAGAGATGGGGGGGTCATTTTTCTTAAAGGACATCAAACTTCGTTTTGATGGTTCGTTAAGCTTCATTTGGGTTTTAGTGTGTGTTCTCTCCAGTGTGTTAAATCCTCAGAGAGCCACCTGCGACCCTGTCAGCAAAGATGATTCACTGTCAATATTTATTAAACTCAGCTCAAGTACTCCTCCTCCTCTCTCTCTCCTCTCTCCCTCCTCCTCATCTCCCTCCTCCTCCTCTCTCCCTCCTCCTCCTCTCTCCCTCCTCCTCCTCTCTCCCTCCTCCTGTCTCCCTCCTCCTCCTCTCTCTCCTCTCTCCCTCCTCCTCTCTCTCTCTCCTCTCTCCCTCCACCTCCTCCTCCTCTCTCCTCCTCTCTCCCTCCTCCTCTCTCCCTCCTCCTCCTCTCCTCTCTCCCTCCTCCTGTCTCCCTCCTCCTCCTCTCTCTCCTCTCTCCCTCCACCTCCTCCTCCTCTCTCTCTCCTCTCTCCCTCCTCTCCCTCCTCCTCCTCCTCTCCTCTCTCCCTCCTCCTCTCTCTCCCCTCTCCTCTCTCCCTCCTCTCTCCCTCCTTTCCTCTCCTCTCATCCTCCTCTCTCCCCTCTCCCTCTCCTCTCTCCCTCTCCTCTCTCCCTCTCCTCTCTCTCTCTCCTCTCCCTCATCTCCTCTCTCTCCCCTCTCCCTCTCCTTCCTCTCTTCTCTATTCATGTCTGTCTCTCTCTCAATTCAATTAAAATTCAATTCAAGGGGCTTTATTGGCATGGGAAGCATATGTTAACATTGCCAAAGCAGTGAACTAGATAATAAACAAAAGTGAAATAAACAATACAATTGAACTGTAAACATTACACTCTCAGAAGTTCCAAAAGAATAAAGACGTTACAAATATCATTTATGTGCAAATAGTTGAAGTACAAAAGGGAAAATAAGTAAACCTAAATATGGGTGGTATTTATAATGGTCTCTCTCTCTCATGCACCCACACACTTTTTATATTGTGTTGTTCAGGATGTCTGTGTGTGTTAGTATGACACACCAGCATGTAGCCTGCACTGGTAATGACTGGTGACGCACACAAAGGGAGCGCGGAGCGTCCAGCAGGGGCAGGGCGCGGGGTGCGGAGCGTCCCGCAGGGCGCGGGAGCGTCCCGTCCCGCGTCCCGCAGGTTTGCCAGATTCTGTTACTGAACCATATACCAGGTTTGCCAGATTCTGTTACTGAACCATATACCAGGTTTGCCAGATTCTCTTACTGAACCATATACCAGGTTTGCCAGATTCTGTTACTGAACCATATACCAGGTTTGCCAGATTCTGTTACTGAACCATATACCAGGGTTGCCAGATTCTGTTACTGAACCATATACCAGGGTTGCCAGATTCCAATGTTCCTGAGCCATATACCAGGGTTTCCAGATTATAGTTTACTGAGCCATATATCAGGGTTGACAGATTATAGTGTTATTTAGCTATAGACTGGCATTGCCAGATAATACTGCTAAAAACCTGCCCCATAATGGTCACCCAAATCCCCCTTTCCACTGGAGGAAGCTGTGTTTAATGATTCCTCTTCCTGTCTCTATTATAAATATACAGTGCATTCGGAAGGTATTCAGACCCCTTGACTTTTTCCACATTTTGTTACGTTACAGCCGTATTCTAAAATTGATTAAATCGTTTTTTTCTCCTCATCGATCTACACTCAATACCCCATAATGATGAAGCAAAAAGGGGTTTTCAGAAATGTTTGCACATGTATTACAAATAAAAGAACAGATGTGACATTTACATAAGTATTCAGTACTTTGTTTAAGCACCTTTGGCAGGGATTACAGCCTTGAGTCTTCTTGGGTATGACGCTACAAGCTTGGCACACCTGTATTTTGGGGAGTTTTTCCATTCTTCTCTACAGATCCTCTCAAGCTCTGTCAGGTTGGATGGGCAGAGTCGCTGTACAGCTATTTTCAGGTCTCTCCAGAGATGTTCGATAGGGTTCAAGTCCGGCCTTTGGCTGGGCAGCTCAAGGACATTCAGAGACTTGTCTCTTGGAGCAGGTTTTCATCATGGATCTCTGAGTACCATGCTCTGTTCATCTCTCCCTCGATCCTGACTAGTCTCCCAGTCCCTGCCGCTGAAAAACTTCCCCAAAGCATGATGCTGCCACCACCATGCTTCACCGTAGGGATGGTGCCAGGTTTCCTCCAGATGTGACGCTTGGCATTCCTGCCAAAGAGTTCAATCATGGCTTCATCAAACCAGAGAATCTTGTTTTTCATGGTCTGAGAGTCCTTTAGGTGCCTTTTGGCAAACTGCAAGTGGGCTGTCATGAGCCTTTTACTGAGGAGTGGCTTCCGTCTGGCCACTTTACCATAAAGGCCTGATTGGTGGAGTGCTGCAGAGATGGTTGTCCTTCTGGAAGGTTCTCCCATCTCCACAGAGGAACTCTGTCAGTGACCATCGGCTTCTTGGTCACCTCCCTGACCAAGGCCCTTCTCCCCTGATTGCTCAGTTTGTCCGGGCAGCCAGCTCTTCCATTTAAGAATGATGGAGGCCACTGTGTTCTTGGGGACCTTCAATGCTGCAGACATGTTTTGGTACCTTCCCCAGATCTGTTCCTCGACACAATCCTGTCTCGGAGCTCTACGGACAATTCCTTCGACCTCATGGCTTGGTTTTTGCTCTGACATGAACTGTCAACTGTGCGACTTTATATAGACAGGTGTGTGCCTTTCCAAATGTCCAATCAATTGAATTTACCACAGGTGGACTCCAATCAAGTTGTAGAAACATCTCAAGGATGATCATTGCGAACAGGATGCAGTTCAATTTCGAGTCTCATAGCAAAGGGTCTTAATATTTACGTAAATTAAGGTATTTCTGTTTATAATTTTTTATACATTTGTTTTTTTATACACTGTTTTCACTGTCATTTTGGGGTATTGTGTGTAGATTGCTGAGGAAGTTTTCGAATAAGGCTGTAACGTATCAAAATGTGGAAAAAGTCAAGGGGTGTCAAGGCACTGTGTGCGTGTGTGTGCGTGTGTGTGTGTACCAGTACCAGTCAAAAGTTTTTACACACCTTCTCATTCAAGGGTTTTTCTTTATTTTTACTATTTTATACATTGTAGAATAATAAAGACATCAAAACTATGAAATAACACATTTGGAATCATGTAGTAACCAAAAATGTGTTAAACAAATCTATATATATTTTATTTTTGATATTCTTCAAAGTAGCCACCCTTTGCCTTGACAGCTTTCAACACGCTTGTTATTCTCTCAACCAGCTTCATGAAGTAGTCACCTGGAATGCATTTCAATTAACAGGTGTGCCTTGTTAAAAGTTTATTTGTGGAATTTCTTATCTCAATGCGTTTGAGCCAATCAGTTGTGTTATGACAAGGTAGGGGTGGTATACAGAAATAGCCCTATTTGGTAAAAGACCAAGACCATATTATGGCAAGAACAGCTCAAATAAGCAAAGAGAAATGACAGTCCATCATTACTTTAAGACATGAAGGTCAGTCAATCCGGAACATTTCAAGAACTTTGAAAGTTTCTTCAAGTGCAGTCACTAAAACCATCGCGATGATGAAACTGACTCTCATGAGGACCGCCACAGGAAAGGAAGACCCAGAGTTACCTCTGCTGCAGAGGATAAGTTCATTAGAGTTACCTGACTCAGAAATTGCAGCCCAAATAAATGCTTCACAGAGTTCAAGTAACAGACACATCTCGACATCAACTGTTCAGAGGAGACTGCGTGAATCAGACCTTCATGGTCGAATTGCTGCAAAGAAACCATTACTAAAGGACACCAATAATAAGAAGAGACTTGCTTGGGCCAAGAAACACGAGCAATGGACATTAGACCAATGAAAAGCTGTATTTTTGGTCTGATGAGTCCAAATTTGCAATTTTCGTTTCCAACCGCCGTGTCTTTGTGAGGCACAGGGTAGGTGAACAGATGATCTCCGCATGTGTGGTTCCCACCGTGAAGCATGGAGGAGGAGGTGTGATGGTGTGGCGGTGCTTTGCTGTTGACAGTGATTTATTTAGAATTCAAGGCACACTTAACCAGCATGGCTGCCACATCATTCTGCAGCAATACACCATCCCATCTGGTTTGCCCTTAGTGGGACGATAATTTGTTTTTAAAGAGGACAATAACCCAACACACCTCCAGGCTGTGTAAGGGCTAATTGACCAAGAAGGAGAGTGATGGAGTGCTGCATCAGATGACCTGGCATCCACAGTCACCTGACCTCAACCCAATTGAGATGGTTTGGGATGAGTTGGACTGTAGTGTGAAGGAAAAGCACCCAACAAGTGCTCAGCTTATGTGGAAACTCCTTAAAGACTGTTGTAAAAGCATTCCAGGTGAAGCTGGTTGAGAGAATGCCAAGAGTGTGCAAAGCTGTCATCAAGGCAAAGGGTAGCTACTTTGAAGAATCTCATCTAAAATACTTTTTAAACTATTTAACACTTTTTTGGTTACTACATGATTCCATATGTGTAATTTCATAGTTTGTCTTTACTTGTATTCTACAATGTAGAAAATAGTAGAAATAAAGAAAAACCCTGGAAGGAGTAGGTGTGTGTGTGTGTGTATATATATATATATATAAAGTGAATAGGCAATCAGGATAGATAATAAACACAGTGTATATATATATATATATATATATACTGCTCAAAAAAATAAAGGGAACACTTAAACAACACAATGTAACT
>NW_021822135.1:0-15000 GCF_901001165.1 Salmo trutta | reverse complement strand
ACCAGGTCAGGTATAGCAGCAGCAGTAGAAACCACAGCACCGGGTCAGGTATAGCAGCAGTAGAAACCACAGCACCGGGTCAGGTATAGCAGCAGTAGAAACCACAGCACCGGGTCAGGTATAGCAGCAGTAGAAACCACAGCACCGGGTCAGGTATAGCAGCAGTAGAAACCACAGCACCAGGTCAGGTATAGCAGCAGTAGAAACTACAGCACCAGGTCAGGTATAGCAGCAGTAGAAACCACAGCACCAGGTCAGGTATAGTAGCAGTAGAAACCACAGCACCAGGTCAGGTATAGTAGAAACCACAGCACCAGGTCAGGTATAGTAGAAACCACAGCACCAGGTCAGGTAGAGTAGAAACCATAGCACCAGGTCAGGTATAGCAGCAGTAGAAACCACAGCACCGGGTCAGGTATAGCAGCAGTAGAAACCACAGCACCGGGTCAGGTATAGTAGAAACCACAGCACCGGGTCAGGTATAGCAGCAGTAGAAACCACAGCACCGGGTCAGGTATAGCAGCAGTAGAAACCACAGCACCAGGTCAGGTATAGTAGCAGTAGAAACCACAGCACCAGGTCAGGTATAGCAGCAGTAGAAACTACAGCACCAGGTCAGCTATAGCAGCAGTAGAAACCACAGCACCAGGTCAGGTATAGCAGCAGTAGAAACTACAGCACCAGGTCAGGTATAGCAGCAGTAGAAACCACAGCACCGGGTCAGGTAGAGTAGAAACCACAGCACCAGGTCAGGTAGAGTAGAAACCACAGCACCAGGTCAGGTAGAGTAGAAACCACAGCACCAGGTCAGGTATAGTAGAAACCACAGCACCAGGTCAGGTATAGTAGAAACCACAGCACCAGGTCAGGTATAGCAGCAGTAGAAACCACAGCACCAGGTCAGGTATAGCAGCAGTAGAAACCACAGCACCAGGTCAGGTAGAGTAGAAACCACAGCACCAGGTCAGGTATAGCAGCAGTAGAAACCACAGCACCAGGTCAGGTATAGCAGCAGTAGAAACCACGGCACCAGGTCAGGTATAGCAGCAGTAGAAACCACAGCACCAGGTCAGGTATAGTAGAAACCACAGCACCAGGTCAGGTAGAGTAGAAACCATAGCACCAGGTCAGGTATAGTAGAAACCACAGCGCCAGGTATAGTAGAAACCACAGCACCAGGTCAGGTAGAGTAGAAACCACAGCACCAGGTCAGGTATAGCAGCAGTAGAAACCACAGCACCAGGTCAGGTATAGTAGAAACCACAGCACCAGGTCAGGTAGAGTAGAAACCACAGCACCAGGTCAGGTATAGCAGCAGTAGAAACCACAGCACCAGGTCAGGTAGAGTAGAAACTACAGCACCAGGTCAGCTATAGCAGCAGTAGAAACCACAACACCAGGTCAGGTATAGCAGCAGTAGAAACCACAGCACCAGGTCAGGTATAGCAGCAGTAGAAACCACAGCACCAGGTCAGGTAGAGTAGAAACCACAGCACCAGGTCAGGTATAGCAGCAGTAGAAACCACAGCACCAGGTCAGGTATAGCAGCAGTAGAAACCACAGCACCAGGTCAGGTATAGCAGCAGTAGAAACCACAGCACCAGGTCAGGTAGAGTAGAAACCACAGCACCAGGTCAGGTATAGTAGAAACCACAACACCAGGTCAGGTATAGCAGCAGTAGAAACCACAGCACCAGGTCAGGTATAGCAGCAGTAGAAACCACAGCACCAGGTCAGGTATAGCAGCAGTAGAAACCACAGCACCGGGTCAGGTAGAGTAGAAACCACAGCACCGGGTCAGGTAGAGTAGAAACCACAGCACCGGGTCAGGTATAGCAGCAGTAGAAACCACAGCACCAGGTCAGGTATAGCAGCAGTAGAAACCACAGCACCAGGTCAGGTATAGCAGCAGTAGAAACCACAGCACCAGGTCAGGTATAGTAGAAACCACAGCACCAGGTCAGGTATAGTAGCAGTAGAAACCACAGCACCAGGTCAGGTATAGCAGCAGCAGTAGAAACCACAGCACCGGGTCAGGTATAGCAGCAGTAGAAACCACAGCACCGGGTCAGGTATAGCAGCAGTAGAAACCACAGCACCGGGTCAGGTATAGCAGCAGTAGAAACCACAGCACCGGGTCAGGTATAGCAGCAGTAGAAACCACAGCACCAGGTCAGGTATAGCAGCAGTAGAAACTACAGCACCAGGTCAGGTATAGCAGCAGTAGAAACCACAGCACCAGGTCAGGTATAGTAGCAGTAGAAACCACAGCACCAGGTCAGGTATAGTAGAAACCACAGCACCAGGTCAGGTATAGTAGAAACCACAGCACCAGGTCAGGTAGAGTAGAAACCATAGCACCAGGTCAGGTATAGCAGCAGTAGAAACCACAGCACCGGGTCAGGTATAGCAGCAGTAGAAACCACAGCACCGGGTCAGGTATAGTAGAAACCACAGCACCGGGTCAGGTATAGCAGCAGTAGAAACCACAGCACCGGGTCAGGTATAGCAGCAGTAGAAACCACAGCACCAGGTCAGGTATAGTAGCAGTAGAAACCACAGCACCAGGTCAGGTATAGCAGCAGTAGAAACTACAGCACCAGGTCAGCTATAGCAGCAGTAGAAACCACAGCACCAGGTCAGGTATAGCAGCAGTAGAAACTACAGCACCAGGTCAGGTATAGCAGCAGTAGAAACCACAGCACCATGTCAGGTATAGCAGCAGTAGAAACCACAGCACCAGGTCAGGTATAGTAGCAGTAGAAACCACAGCACCAGGTCAGGTATAGTAGAAACCACAGCACCAGGTCAGGTATAGTAGAAACCACAGCACCAGGTCAGGTAGAGTAGAAACCACAGCACCAGGTCAGGTAGAGTAGAAACCATAGCACCAGGTCAGGTATAGCAGCAGTAGAAACCACAGCACCGGGTCAGGTATAGCAGCAGTAGAAACCACAGCACCGGGTCAGGTATAGTAGAAACCACAGCACCGGGTCAGGTAGTAGAAACCACAGCACCGGGTCAGGTAGCAGCAGTAGAAAACCACAGCACCGGGTCAGGTATAGCAGCAGTAGAAACCACAGCACCAGGTCAGGTATAGTAGCAGTAGAAACCACAGCACCAGGTCAGGTATAGCAGCAGTAGAAACTACAGCACCAGGTCAGCTATAGCAGCAGTAGAAACCACAGCACCAGGTCAGGTATAGCAGCAGTAGAAACTACAGCACCAGGTCAGGTATAGCAGCAGTAGAAACCACAGCACCATGTCAGGTATAGCAGCAGTAGAAACCACAGCACCAGGTCAGGTATAGCAGCAGTAGAAACCACAGCACCAGGTCAGGTATAGTAGAAACCACAGCACCAGGTCAGGTATAGTAGAAACCACAGCACCAGGTCAGGTATAGCACCAGTAGAAACCACAGCACCAGGTCAGGTAGAGTAGAAACCACAGCATCAGGTCAGGTATAGCAGCAGTAGAAACCACAGTGTTCCCAGAGGACCTTGGTTACGTTTCAATAGATGTTACATTCAGACACAGATTTTTAGAATACGCTTCGCCTATTCCGCTCTGATTCAGAGCACGTCTTGCACAACTGGTAGCAGCCTGTATTACAGCGAACATTTGCTAGTCAGATTTGTCCCCCTAGCTCCGTAGTCTTTGCTAGCCAGATTTGTCCCCCTAATGCCGTAGTCTTTGCTAGCCAGATTTGTCCCCCTAGCTCCGTAGTCTTTGCTAGCCAGATTTGGCCCCCTAATGCCGTAGTCTTTGCTAGCCAGATTTGTCCCCCTAGCTCCGTAGTCTTTGCTAGCCAGATTTGTCCCCCTAGCTCCGTAGTCTTTGCTAGCCAGATTTGTCCCCCTAGCTCCGTAGTCTTTGCTAGCCAGATTTGGCCCCCTAATGCCGTAGTCTTTGCTAGCCAGATTTGTCCCCCTAGCTCCGTAGTCTTTGCTAGCCAGATTTGGCCCCCTAATGCCGTAGTCTTTGCTAGCCAGATTTGGCCCCCTAATGCCGTAGTCTTTGCTAGCCAGATTTGCCCCCCTAGCTCCGTAGTCTTTGCTAGCCAGATTTGGCCCCCTAACGCCGAAGTCTTTGCTAGCCAGATTTGGCCCCCTAATGCCGTAGTCTTTGCTAGCCAGATTTGGCCCCCTAGCTCCGTAGTCTTTGCTAGCCAGATTTGTCCCCCTAACGCCGAAGTCTTTGCTAGCTAGTTGGCAATTTAGCATTCTTTTTTTGCTTGCTAAGACTAACTACCGTTTTGCAGAGAGAAAGACAAACTAACTTATAATATAATACACACCATGGACGTGTATAAAGAAACAAAGTTGAAAGCAGGTTCTTGTTTCTTGACTGCATTGCCTAGCAAGCAGCGGCGTTGGCCTAGGGAGCAGCGGCGTTGGCCTAGGGAGCAGCGGCGTTGGCCTAGGGAGCAGCGGCGTTGGCCTAGGGAGCAGCGGCGTTGGCCTAGGGAGCAGCGGCGTTGGCCTAGGGAGCAGCGGCGTGCAGACTGAGGGAATCCAACAGCCAGCTGTGCCTGCTGGAGTGACAGGGTCCTGGGAGGTAGTAGCCACAAGAGAAGAGCGATGGAGCCTGGCAAGAGACAACGAACAACGTAAAAACGTCCATTACATGCAGCTGAGTAGCATTAAAAATAAATGCCATGTGGTTATTGCTTTTGTCACTATTGCAATTTCAAATTTAATTCATTGGGCTGCCCTGCCTGCTTATGGAGCTGCCCTGGCTCGTTGTGGCGCCGCCCTGCCTCGTTGTGGCGCCGCCCTGCCTCGTTGTGGTGCCGCCCTGCCTCGTTGTGACCCTGCCTCGTTGTGGCCCTGCCTCGTTGTGGCCCTGCCTCGTTGTGGCCCTGCCTCGTTGTGGCCCTGCCTCGTTGTGGCCCTGCCTCGTTGTGGCGCCGCCCTGCCTGCTTATGGAGCTGCCCTGCCTCGTTATGGCAACGCCCTGCCTCGTTATGGCAACGCCCTGCCTCGTTATGGCAACGCCCTGCCTCGTTAAGGCGCTGCTTCTCTGGGAGATAGCTATGTGTACCATCATACACACTGACATGTAGAGGTAGATCTACTGTATAGGGAGTCCTAAGAGACAGGATACATAGATATACAACACACTGACATGTAGAGGTAGATCTAAGAGACAGGATACATAGATATACAACAGACTGACATGTAGAGATAGATCTAAGAGACAGGATACATAGATATACAACACACTGACATGTAGAGGTAGATCTAAGAGACAGGATACATAGATATACAAACACACTCGTACACACAGCCAGTGAGATACAGAGCATCCCTGCAGTGTATTTGTGTTAGAGCTCTGCTACCTGACCTGAACCTGACATGATACATCAGGTTAGGGTGGAGTAGGCCCTGTTTTTTTATCACTAACTAGGGTACGGGCTGGGCCCGGGTATCACTAACCTAGGGTACGGGCTGGGCCCGGGTATCACTAACTAGGGTACGGGCTGGGCCCGGGTATCACTAACTAGGGTACGGGCTGGGCCCGGGTATCACTAACTAGGGTACGGGCTGGGCCCGGGTATCACTAACGAGGGTACGGGCTGGGCCCGGGTATCACTAACGAGGGTACGGGCTGGGTCCGGGTATCACTAACTAGGGTACGGGCTGGGCCCGGGTATTACTAACTAGGGTACGGGCTGGGCCCGGGTATCACTACCTAGGGTACGGGCTGGGTCCGGGTATCACTAACTAGGGTACGGGCTGGGCCCGGGTATCACTAACTAGGGTACGGGCTGGGCCCGGGTATCACTAACATTTTTAAGCTCAGCCTTTTGCTTCGTGCTCTGCTACGTACTAAGGTCATAACGTGGTGTCCGAAGTGTTTCAACCTCGTCAAATAGAACACTGGAGAAATGATTTCACAGAAAAGAGTTGCGTTCCTGTAGTTTTTGTCGGCGTTTAGAGTGACCAACAGTAGCTAACAGCTCTCTGTTCTCTCATGTCTCTTCATTGAGCAGAGCAGCCCAAGCGGAGCCGTTGCCATGGAGACTCAGAGCCGCCATGAGCAGAGCGAGCTGCGTGCTGGGAGAGAGTGACAGACAGAGGAGCAGCTAATGGATTTGCTGATAGAGGAAGAGATTTCTGGTTTCAGGCCTTTGCTTCTTCCAAATTGAAATCGGGACTGGGTTAGAGTAGGACCTAAATGTGGGTAGGGCTAGGGCTTATAATTCATACCTGTGCAGGGCTCGTGTGTGTGTGTGTGTGTGTGTGTGCGCGCCGTGCCGTAGGACCCTCACCTTTGTCACTGCTGTGAGATCTCGCTCTCTGATGAGCTGTCTACTGGAGTCCAGCTGATAGTTGAAATAATTGTTCCATTTTATGATACAAGTATCAAACGTGGTACACTAATACTAGATACCTTAAGGAAACATTTTAAAAATTGGAGGCAGTCTGGGAAGCCTGTCAGTTGACCAGAGTGGACATTTTAATTAAATGGCTGCCGTCCAGATTTCCTGTAAAAATTCAAAAGGCACTGCACATCCGAGCTATCTTTTTTTTGCAGGTGCCTGGTAGCAGTTGAATAACATGAGAAGAAAGAAGAAGCCTGCACACTGCTCTTGATAGGATCACTAATCTTTAATACGTCTCGGCCTCAAGGCCTTCGCCAGAGATTTGTATATTTTTGGGGGGGGTAAAATCATTCCAGACAACATTACAAAGTCATTTTGATATTATCTACCCACTAAATAATCCCCACAGATAATATTATACAATCATTCTAATAGGATTATATTGATTCATATTCACATTGTTTTGACCCTAGTCCGACAGCTACGTGACATTTATTTGAATACTTTGTGCTAGAGCCACCACATTTCACACACAGCTAGGGCATGTCTAAACAAGTACTTTGGAAATAGAGCCATTTCTGGTTTTGTGAATTACCCCCCTGGCGGGTATTTCCAATATGGCCACTGAAATACAGGCTAAGAAACCCCAAGATAGGTAACTGGTTGGATAGATGTCACCAGGGGTACTCTGGTAGGTAACTGGTTGGATAGAAGTCACCAGGGGTACTCTGGTAGGTAACTGGTTGGATAGATGTCACCAGGGGTACTCTGGTAGGTAACTGGTTGGATAGATGTCACCAGGGGTACTCTGGTAGGTAACTGGTTGGATAGATGTCACCAGGGGTACTCTGGTAGGTAACTGGTTGGATAGATGTCACCAGGGGTACTCTGGTAGGTAACTGGTTGGATAGATGTCACCAGGGGTACTCTGGTAGGTAACTGGTTGGATAGATGTCACCAGGGGTACTCTGGTAGGTAACTGGTTGGATAGATGTCACCAGGGGTACTCTGGTAGGTAACTGGTTGAATAGATGTCACCAGGGGTACTCTGGTAGGTAACTGGTTGGATAGATGTCACCGGGGGTACTCTGGTAGGTAACTGGTTGGATAGATGTCACCTGGGGTACTCTGGTAGGTAACTGGTTGGATAGATGTCACCGGGGGTACTCTGGTAGGTAACTGGTTGGATAGATGTCACCGGGGGTACTCTGGTAGGTAACTGGTTGGATAGATGTCACCGGGGGGTACTCTGGTAGGTAACTGGTTGGATAGATGTCACCGGGGGTACTCTGGTAGGTAACTGGTTGGATAGATGTCACCGGGGGTACTCTGGTAGGTAACTGGTTGGATAGATGTCACCGGGGGTACTCTGGTAGGTAACTGGTTGGATAGATGTCACCGGGGGTACTCTGGTAGGTAACTGGTTGGATAGATGTCACCAGGGGGTACTCTGGTAGGTAACTGGTTGGATAGATGTCACCGGGGGGTACTCTGGTAGGTAACTGGTTGGATAGATGTCACCGGGGGTACTCTGGTAGGTAACTGGTTGGATAGATGTCACCGGGGGTACTCTGGTAGGTAACTGGTTGGATAGATGTCACCGGGGGTACTCTGGTAGGTAACTGGTTGGATAGATGTCACCGGGGGTACTCTGGTAGGTAACTGGTTGGATAGATGTCACCAGGGGTACTCTGGGAGGTAACTGGTTGGATAGATGTCACCAGGGGTACTCTGGGAGGTAACTGGTTGGATAGATGTCACCAGGGGTACTCTGGGAGGTAACTGGTTGGATAGATGTCACCGGGGGTACTCTGGTAGGTAACTGGTTGGATAGATGTCACCGGGGGGACTCTGGTAGGTAACTGGTTGGATAGATGTCACCAGGGGTACTCTGGTAGGTAACTGGTTGGATAGATGTCACCAGGGGTACTCTGGTAGGTAACTGGTTGGATAGATGTCACCAGGGGTACTCTGGTAGGTAACTGGTTGGATAGATGTCACCGGGGGTACACTGCTCCGGTCAGACCGCATGGAGACGACAGAGACGCTGCCAAAGTTCCCATATTTATTAAGGGCTTGTGGTTGGACATGTTTAAGTCAGATTTTTTTTGTGTGGTTCTGCAACAAATGAGACATAATGAGCAGGTTACATAAACATACAAGGTAAAAGTGATAAGGATGAACCTATTAAACCAACATATCTGAAAATAAGGACATGACATCTTAATGTTATGACTTAACTATAATAGGTCACTTTATGTGGATAGTTCGTCATACCGTCTGTTGACGTTACAGTTAGGGTTACGTTTAGAATAAGGGTTAAGGTTAGTTAGAGCTAGGTTTAGTACAAATGTTACTGGTAGTCTGTAGAGCCTCTACAGATGGACTAACCAAATAAAGTGTTAGCCAAAAATATACATGGGGAAACGTGGATGCACACAACTGGAAAGACACTGAGCAAGAGCTCGACAAGATTTAAATCCAAGCTGAAGGTGGGAATGAGCTTATCAGGGCAGTCCTGATAATTAGTGACAAGTGTGTGTGAATGAGCCTATCAGGACAGTCCACAGGTGTGTGTGAATGAGCCTATCAGGACAGTTCACAGGGTCAACAGGTTAAGTTCATCTCAGTAGAATGCTGCTCCTCTGAGGGCTTAGGAACAGCAGCCAATCAGCTGCATGGGGCCATGTTGGACACGATTCACCTGGCCATAAATAATGGGCCCATACAGGCCAGGGATGGATTCACATCTCCATATCTCTATTAATAATGGGCCCATACAGCCCAGGGATGGATTCACATCTCCATATCTCCATAAATAATGGGCCCATACAGCCCAGGGATGGATTCACATGGCCATATCTCCATTAATAATGGGCCCATACAGGCCAGGGATGGATTCACATCTCCATATCTCTATTAATAATGGGCCCATACAGCCCAGGGATGGATTCACATGGCCATATCTCCATTAATAATGGGCCCATACAGCCCAGGGATGGATTCACATGGCCATATCTCCATTAATAATGGGCCCATACAGCCCAGGGATGGATTCACATGTTGGAGGGGGTCTGGAAAACACAAAATGGCCCAAAGATGACATGTATACATATATACATATCCTTTAGAATGTTAGTGGAGAAGTGGTGACACCGTGTACCAACTTAGTGTTTTTCTGTTAATATTGTTCCCTGAAGTCTTCTGATTACATTAATCATATTCTGTTTGTGTCCATTTTAAGAAATGTTAGAGGAAACCTGCTCTGTACATGTCACTTAATGCATTCCTGTGGGATTTTACCTTCTGTCCAGCAGGGAGACAGGGTAACCCATTATAATGAGACCTTTTCAGTCTTTACACAGTGAGTCAACTTCCACATAAAGATGTCTAGCTATTGTGCCATTTGCAGATTTAATAACATATTATAAAGTGGGTGGTTTGAGCCCTGAGTGGTGATTGGCTGACAGCCGTGGTATATCAGACTGTATACCACGGGGTATGACAAAACATTTATTTTTACTGCTCTAATTATGTTGGTAACCAGCTTATAATAGCAATAAGGCACCTCGTTGGTTTGTGATATATGGCCATATATACCACGGCCAAGGGCTGTATCCTAGCGATGCGTTTTGCATAAGAACAGCCCTTAGCCGTGGTATATTGGCCGTATACCACACCTCCTCAGGCCTTATTGGGCTGTATCCTAGCGATGCGTTTTGCATAAGAACAGCCCTTAGCCGTGGTATATTGGCCGTATACCACACCTCCTCAGGCCTTATTGCTTAATTATACTCTAAAATACCAGTTTTCCTAAATGACCTCCAACCTCCTACGTTGGTTCTAACTGGACAGGATTCACATGGCCGTATCTCCATCATAAATAATGGGCCCATACAGCCCAGGAATGGATTCACATGGCCGTATCTCCATCATAAATAATGGGCCCATACAGCCCAGGGATGGGTTCACTTGGCCGTATCTCCATCATAAATAATGGGCCCATACAGCCCAGGGATGGATTCACATGGCCGTATCTCCATCATAAATAATGGGCCCATACAGCCCAGGGATGGATTCACATGGCCGTATCTCCATCATAAATAATGGGCCCATACAGCCCAGGGATGGATTCACATGGCCGTATCTCCATCGTAAATAATGGGCCCATACAGCCCAGGGATGGATTCACATGGCCGTATCTCCATCATAAATAATGGGCCCATACAGCCCAGGGATGGATTCACATGGCCGTATCTCCATCATAAATAATGGGCCCATACAGCCCAGGGATGGGTTCACATGGCCGTATCTCCATCATAAATAATGGGCCCATACAGCCCAGGGATGGATTCACATGGCCGTATCTCCATCATAACTAATGGGCCCATACAGCCCAGGGATGGATTCACATGGCCATATCTCCATCATAAATAATGGGCCCATACAGCCCAGGGATGGATTCACATGGCCGTATCTCCATCATAAATAATGGGCCCATACAGCCCAGGGATGGGTTCACATGGCCGTATCTCCATCATAAATAATGGTCCCATACAGCCCAGGGATGGATTCACATGGCCGTATCTCCATCATAACTAATGGGCCCATACAGCCCAGGGATGGATTCACATGGCCATATCTCCATCATAAATAATGGGCCCATACAGCCCAGGGATGGATTCACATGGCCATAGCTCCATTAATAATGGGCCCATACAGCCCAGGGATGGATTCACATGGCCGTATCTCCATTAATAATGGGCCCATACAGCCCAGGGATGGATTCACATGGCCGTATCTCCATTAATAATGGGTCCATACAGCCCAGGGATGGATTCACATGGCCGTATCTCCATTAATAATGGGCCCATACAGGCCAGGGATGGACTCACATGGCCGTATCTCCATAAATAATGTGCCCATACAGCCCAGGGATGGATTCACATGGCCATCTCTCCATTAATAATGGGCCCATACAGCCCAGGGATGGATTCACATGGCCGTATCTCCATTAATAATGGGCCCATACAGCCCAGGGATGGATTCACATTGCCGTATCTCCATCATAAATAATGGGCCCATACAGCCCAGGGATGGGTTCACATGGCCGTATCTCCATTAATAATGGGCCCATACAGCCCAGGGATGGATTCACATGGCCGTATCTCCATTAATAATGGGTCCATACAGCCCAGAGATGGATTCACATGGCCGTATCTCCATTAATAATGGGCCCATACAGCCCAGGGATGGATTCACATGGCCGTATCTCCATCATAAATAATGGGCCCATACAGCCCAGGGATGGATTCACATGGCCGTATCTCCATCATAAATAATGGGCCCATACAGCCCAGGGATGGTTTCACATGGCCGTATTTCCATTAATAATGGGCCCATACAGCCCAGGGATGGATTCACATGTTTGAGGTGGTCTGGAAAACACAAAATGACCCAAGTAGGCCTTATGTGTGAGTCCTTTAAACTTTATTTAAACTTTATGCAGAAATCTTCTTGTGTATGTTTCAATTGGCCATAACGTCATTAGTAAATCAAATGTCACATTCTTCGTCAACAACAGACTATCAGTGAAAAGCTTACTGACGGGCACTTCCTACGTTGGTAATACCCAAAGAATAACGATAACTCAGTACCGAGTCAATGTGCAGGGGTACGAGGTAATAACTTGGCTATATAGACAGGGTAACATTACTGAGTCAATGTGCAGGGGTGCGAGGTAATAACTTGGCTATATAGACAGGGTACCAGTACTGAGTCAATGTGCAGTGGTACGAGGTAATAACTTGGCAATATAGACAGGGTACCAGTACTGAGTCAATGTGCAGGGGTATGAGGTAATAACTTGGCTATATAGACAGGGTACCAGTACTGAGTCAATGTGCAGGGGTACGAGGTAATAACTTGGCTATATAGACAGGGTACCAGTACTGAGTCAATGTGCAGGGGTACGAGGTAATAACTTGGCTATATAGACAGGGTAACAGTACTGAGTCAATGTGCAGGGGTACGAGGTAATAACTTGGCTATATAGACAGGGTACCAGTACTGAGTCAATGTGCAGTGGTACGAGGTAATAACTTGGCTATATAGACAGGGTACCAGTACTGAGTCAATGTGCAGTGGTACGAGGTAATAACTTGGCTATATAGACAGGGTACCAGTACTGAGTCAATGTGCCGGGGTACGAGGTATAACTTGGCTATATAGACAGGGTACCAGTACTGAGTCAATGTGCAGGGGTACGAGGTAATAACTTGGCTATATAGACAGGATACCAGTACTGAGTCAATGTGCAGTGGTACGAGGTAATAACTTGGCTATATAGACAGGGTACCAGTACTGAGTCAATGTGCAGGGGTACGAGGTAATAACTTGGCTATATATACAGGGTACCAGTACTGAGTCAATGTGCAGGGGTACGAGGTAATAACTTGGCTATATATACAGGGTACCAGTACTGTGTCAATGTGCAGTGGTACGAGGTAATAACTTGGCTATATATACAGGGTACCAGTACTGAGTCAATGTGCAGGGGTACGAGGTAATAACTTGGCTATATAGACAGGGTACCAGTACTGAGTCAATGTGTAGGGGTACGAGGTAATAACTTGGCTATATAGACAGGGTACCAGTACTGTGTCAATGTGCAGGGATACGAGGTCATTGAGGTAGATTCCTTTTGTATACTTAGTGTATGTGAACACTGCTTCAAATGAGTGGATTCGGCTATTTCAGTCACACCCGTTGCTGACCGGTGTATAAAATCGAGCACACAACCATGCAATCTCCATAGACAAACGTTGGCAGTAGAGTGGCCTTACTGAAGAGCTCAGTGATTGATGGAGGAGGGAGGGAGAGTGGAGAGGAGGACAGAGGGGGAGGGAGAGATACAGAGGGGAAGGGAGGGATGGAGGAGGACAGGGGGAGGGAGAGATGGAGAGGAGGACAGAGGTAGGGAGGGGCAGAGAAAAGTGAGTGAGGATGTGACTGAGATGTCTTCTGACAGTTGTCTCTTAGCCCTAGGTGATATCTGGTGTGGGTGTCCTCTGGGTGATGTTTGGAACATATGTCTGTTGTCTCCGTGGAAACCTGATACTCCAGAGCCTGTCATTGGACGCTGGTGACACACTGTCACACACACACACACACACACACACACTGAGCCTGCCGTTGGATGGCGGTGTCTATACACACTCCTACATAATGATGTGGGAATACGAGATGCCATACCCCCAGGTCTGCCACACACACACCTCTCAGTCCTGAACAAAACATAACTGGCCCTCTCAGACGGTGCCAACAGATGGTACGGTGTTACCATCAGGCCTCTCAGACGGTGCCAACAGATGGTACGGTGTTACCATCAGGCCTCTCAGACGGCGTCAACAGATGGTACGGTGTTACCATCAGGCCTCTCAGACGGTGTTACCATCAGGCCTCTCAGACGGTGTTACCATCAGGCCTCTCAGACGGTGTTACCATCAGGCCTCTCAGACGGCGTCAACAGATGGTACGGTGTTACCATCAGGCCTCTCAGACGGTGTCAACAGATGGTACGGTGTTACCATCAGGCCTCTCAGACGGCGTCAACAGATGGTACGGTGTTACCATCAGGCCTCTCAGACGGTGTCAACAGATGGTACGGTGTTACCATCAGGCCTCTCAGACGGCGTCAACAGATGGTACGGTGTTACCATCAGGCCTCTCAGACGGCGTTACCATCAGGCCTCTCAGACGGTGTTACCATCAGGCCTCTCAGACGGTGTTACCATCAGGCCTCTCAGACGGTGTCAACAGATGGTACGGTGTTACCATCAGGCCTCTCAGACGGTGTCAACAGATGGTACGGTGTTACCATCAGGCCTCTCAGACGGCGTCAACAGATGGTACGGTGTTACCATCAGGCCTCTCAGACGGTGGTCAACAGATGGTACGGTGTTACCATCAGGCCTCTCAGACGGCGTCAACAGATGGTACGGTGTTACCATCAGGCCTCTCAGACAGTGTCAACAGATGGTACGGTGTTACCATCAGGCCTCTCAGACGGTGTTACCATCAGGCCTCTCAGACGGTGTTACCATCAGGCCTCTCAGACGGTGTTACCATCAGGCCTCTCAGACGGCGTCAACAGATGGTACGGTGTTACCATCAGGCCTCTCAGACGGCGTCAACAGATGGTACGGTGTTACCATCAGGCCTCTCAAACGGCGTCAACAGATGGTACAGTGTTACCATCAGGCCTCTCAAACGGCGTCAACAGATGGTACAGTGTTACCATTAGGCCTCTCAGACGGCGCCAACAGATGGTACGGTGTTACCATCAGGCCTCTCAGACGGCGTCAACAGATGGTACGGTGTTACCATCAGGCCTCTCAGACGGCGTCCAACAGATGGTACGGTGTTACCATCAGGCCTCTCAGACGGTGTCAGGATAGGGGCTGGAGATGAGACTAGCTGGAGGTTAGACTAGGGGCTGGAGATTAGACTAGGTATAGCTGGAGGTTAGACTAGGGGCTGGAGATGAGTCTAGCTGGAGGTTAGACTAGGGGCTGGAGATTAGACTAGGTATAGCTGGAGGTTAGACTAGGGGCTGGAGATGAGACTAGCTGGAGGTTTAAGCCGAGGGCTGGGGAGATTAGACTAGGTAT
>NW_021822134.1:30000-32500 GCF_901001165.1 Salmo trutta | reverse complement strand
ATGCAGGCTTTATAAAGTACATGTTACATAAACTAAACTAAATAGTTTTCTGTCTTGTCGGAGCCGTGGTGCGCGCGGTCAATGGAGACACGGAAATACAAACGGCGATTGTTCACTGTTCAATCAATCAATAACATTTTATTTAGTCATTTTCACACTAAAAACACGTGTCACAAAGTGCTTTGCAGTGGCAAGGAAACTGATAATGACTCTTATGTTTTAATTGTGCTTTTATATATTCTATTCTATTCTGTTCTAGATTTTTCTAAAGGCACAAGAGGTCCCCCAGGTCGAATGTACTGTCAGGACAAACCGGTCACACAGGGGTCTTATTCCCGCATATAAACTAAACTGTTTTCACTCATTGTGACCGATACGCGAGGGGGGGGGGGAAATTAAGAAAAGTGACTCAATTGTAATTAAATAGGCCTATAGATAAATAGGGTATCATATCAAACGACCAAATTGTTGATGTTTCAGATTAAATCCAATGTGGTGACCAACCATTATTCTATACTTAACAATAAGAGGTTTCCCTAAATACAATAGATGAATAAAATGAATATCTCCTTCCACATTTCCCCCTGTCTGCATATAGCATTGGGGGAATGTGCTTGTTCGCTGGACCGGTCTCCTCTCCATGGTCTCCGGTGTGAAGTTAAAGGCGTTTTGTGTTCCTTCTCAAATCCGGCGGACGTTTCTTATTGGTCAGGTGAGGACTTTGCATCACTCCTGCTGATGACGCAGCCCGTGTCTTCGCGCATCCCGGCGTCTTTAAGTGATTCTTGTTGCTCTACGAGCCGCTTCGGCATGAGACTAGCAGTCCGACCGTGGTGAGAGAAACAACACACTAACATTTCCCTGCTCTGAAGGAGAGTGGCGCAAAAGAGCTACCTCTCTCTCTCTCTCTTTCTCTCTCTCTCTTTCTTTCTCTCTCTCTCTCTCTCTCTCTCTCTCTCTCTCTCTCTCTCTCTCTCTCTCTCTCTCTCTCTCTCTCCGCTCTTGGCTGTCCAGAGAAATTACAATATTCATCATACCTGTGAACGACCGACTCTGTTTTCTGTATTTGACTATTTGCTAAGAAGATCAATTTTCACACCTGACGTTACAGAGTAAGTAACCTTTCATGCACACACTCACATGCGCGTGTGTGCATGCGTGTACGTGTGTGCGTGTGCGTGTGTGTGCGTGTGCGTGTGCGTGTGTGTGTGCGAAGCTGTATAGTGAGATGACTTTCAATACCCTGTCTGCGGTTAGGTTATGGCCGGTGTGTTTTTTGCTTCATCTGTAGCATATCAGACTGAGAGAGAGCTCTGTTAGGATATAACTTACGCTTCCATTTTAGAAACTATTTGTAAGTATCAATTTATCCTTTTTTAAAGTCTTCTTTAACCTATCCTACTTTGTTAAACTTTGCGCGAGTTCGGTTACGTTCCGATTAGAGACGGTTGTTGATTTTTTTGAGCTTGGAGAGAGAGAGAGAGATAAACATATTTGCTTTACTTCCTCTTTAATAGAAAAGTTCTGTTGTCTTTTTAGTCTTATTCACATGATGTTCTCCCGATCCATTCTCTGTTATTTAGTGTTATTTCCTAGGATAACGGATTTGTTTGTTATTTGCATGGATTTGCGCGCTTCAGGTCCCCCTTTTGACCAGCTATCTGCATCTTGTTTATCTCCGCAGCCTTGGTGCGCTGCTAGACTAGCTGACCATTTTCTTTTCTGCTACTCTACAATCATTCTGTGTGTGATGGGAAGTTGTGTTACAATGTAACATTCGCCTGTAAATTGTCATGATCTTATTTATCACGTCCATGTATTTCTGTTGTAAAATCACTTCTCCTTTCCTGTCTGTGGTAACAGCTGCTGGCTATTGTTGCTACGTTCATATGTTTTCTGAGCTCATGTCTGTTTGATGGCGTCAAATTCTGCCGATTTGTTGCCTATTTTCTTGGGCGTTTTACATTTGACACTATTGTACGCCTAGTTTTTGAAATATTCTTTTTAAACAGCAAGTTGTCAACCATAAAAAGGTGAACCAATGTGACAATTTGCGACAGAGAAACTGTCTATAAGACTCAATCCACTGAACACACACTGGTTGATTCAACGTTCATTTCAATTCAAATTATATTAAAACCAACGTGGAATAGACGTTCATTTCAGATCTGTTCCCGGTGGGAATTGCTTTGTTTAGCTACGGACGGTCGGTGTTTTGTCTATAGACTGTATCACCGTTTTCTGTTGCTTTTCTGACAAGTATTTCCTAAGAGGAAACGCTGCCTTCTCTTTGCCTCGGGCTCTGGGAGTCGATGGCAGGTGCATCGGACAAAGGCTACTGGCGGTAGTCAAAGTGGTCCTAACGTCGTGTTTACGTCGTGTTCACACGATGTAGATATATTATCCGCATCGCACACCTCGGATGGTATAGAGAGAATACTTTGGTTGATGTGGATTGTAATATGGATTAGCCTAGTTATGCTTATTGTTATAGTTACAG
>NW_021822134.1:20000-25000 GCF_901001165.1 Salmo trutta | reverse complement strand
CCATAGCCACAGGAAGTAGAGGTGTTGAGGGTGCTGATTTAATACCATAGCCACAGGAAGTAGGGGTGTTGAGGGTGCTGATTTAATACCATAGCCACAGGAAGTAGAGGTGTTGCGGGTGCTGATTTAATACCATAGCCACAGGAAGTAGAGGTGCTTAGTAGAGGCCTTTATTAGTCCTGTATTAACAGACCCATATAGTCTGTATCACTGGGCCTTTACTAGTCCTGTATTAACAGACCCATATGTTCTGTATCACTGGGCCTTTACTAGTCCTGTATTAACAGACCCATATGTTCTGTATCACTGGGCCTTTACTAGTCCTGTATTAACAGACCCATATATTCTGTATCACTGGGTCTCCACTAGTTCTGTATTAACAGACCCATACAGTCGTCTGTAGCGCGGGCAAATAAATAACATTCTGCACCCCCTAAACAAAAATAATAATTCTGCTCTGCTCCCGAAACATCTTCCCTCAGCTACGTTTAAGAGACTCTTTCCTTACACCAGTCCAATGGTTTTAATTCACTGAGCAGTAGGAGAACTCAGAGCAACTCAGAGGAGCTTTGAATAGAAAACTGTAATGGCTCAATTGGTTGTACACTCTTAGAAAGAAAAGGGTTTCTTTGTCCACATAGGAAAACACTTTTTGGTTACAGGTAGTCTGGTATCATTCATCAGATATAAGGGTCTCTTGAAAGACCATATTAATGTTTTTGTCCGTAATAACCGCTGAATGACCAATAAACAAAACTAACTTTTAATTATACAGCCTTCCCTGTAGCTCAGTTGGTAGAGCATGGTGTTTGCAACACCAGGGTTGTGGGTTCGATTCCCACGGGGGGCCAGCACAGAAAAAAAAAAAAAAAAAATTCTGAAATTGTATGAAATGTATGTATTCACTACTGTAAGTCGCTCTGGATAAGAGCGTCTGCTAAATGACTAAAATGTAAAATGTAATTATGTTTATTTATGTCCTTTATCAATCCAGGTGCATCTGTCTGTCAGGACCCTTCGATATGTCACTTTAGCTGCCCCTCGAGGATGCCTGACCATGCTTCGTCCCTAAGCAGACAGACAAAGAGGCGCCGCGTGGACATCGGGGTGAAGAGGACTCTGGGAAGTGTCGTGTTTTCCAGAGCAAGAGAGACCCTCCTACTCAACGCCATGAACCAATCCCATGGCCCCAAGCAGGACGGAGACTGCTCGTTGGTCCCTCACAGCTATGGTGGGTCCAATGGGGATGGAGCGAAGTCGAATGTTCTCAGGAAGCTTCTGAAGCGAGCGAACTCGTACGAAGACGCCATGATGCCTTTCCCTGGCACCACCATCATCTCTCAACTGCTGAAGAGTAACATGGGGAAGAATGGAGACAGAGAGGGAGGCTTCCAGGTATACACACACACACACACACACACACACACACACACACACACACACACACACACACACACACACACTGTACACACACACACTGTACACACACACTGTACACACACACTGTACACACACACACACTGTACACACACTGTACACACACTGTACACACACTGTACACACTGTACACACTGTACACACACACACACACTGTACACACACACACACACACACACACACACACACACACACACACACACACACACTGTTCACACACACACTGTACACACACACACTGTACACACACACACACACACATTGTTATTTAAACAAAGTTAATAGCTAATAATCTGATAATCCCATACGGGATTAGATTATTTAGAGTGATTGACTAACTCCATCTATCTATCCATCCGTTCCTTTTCTTCCAGGGTAGTGGAGGTCTCTCCAGTGCTGGGTCAGATCTCCAAGCTGAGGACGTCTGCAGCAACTCCTCCAGAGACAGCCCCCTCGCCCTCTCTCCCTCCCCCTCCTCCCCCTGCCTCCCCCCATTTGGCCGCCCCCCCCTTCCTCCTCATCCCCCGCTCACCTCTCTGGACCTGGAGCGCCTCACAGACGAGCACCTGCGTGCCAAACGGGCCAGGGTGGAGAACATTATCCGGGGCATGAGCCATTCCCCCTGCGTTGCTCCGCCTGCCCTCCGGCCTGGAGAAAGGGACAGGGACAGGGAAGGAGACCGAGAGACAGGGAACGAGAGGGTGAGAAGAGAGAACAGGGAGAGGGAACGGGACTGTCCCCCACTGCAGTCTCCCAGCCCTGGGTCTCTATCTAGAGGGAGAGGGGAGGAGTACAAGGAGAGCCGGGGGGAGACTAAAGGAGAGGTGTACAGGGAGAGCCGGGGGGAGACTAAAGGAGAGGTGTACAGGGAGAACAAGAGAAAGCAGCGTCTCCCCCAGCAGCAACAGCAGTCCTTTACTCAGCTGGTGTGTGTCAGACAGGAGAAGAGACAAGAGGAGAGACGACAACTCAAACTACAGCTAGAGGATATGCAGGTGAGGGGATGCACACAGACACACACACACACACACACAGACACAGACACACACACACACGCACAGACACACACACACACACACACACACACACACGCACACACACACACACACACACACACACACACACACACACACACACACACGCACACACACACACACAGCAAGTTGTAAATATTGCTATTTGAGTTGTAGAAAAGCGGCCAAAACTTTTTATATTACGGAAGCAGTGTTATCAGATGCATTCATATTTTTAATTGATTACTTTATTACTTTATTATGTAGTGCAGGTTATTTATTAATTGATTGATGTATTATATATGTCTTTATATATATTGTTATTCATGTATATTTATTTATTCATATTCTCCTGTATTTATATAGGTGTGTCAGCTGCAGAAGTTGTTTGCAATTCATTAATTAATTAATTAATATTTTTGATTGATTGATATATATTTCAAAAAGTTTGTATTGTTTCTACAGAAACAACTTCGTCAGCTGCAGGAGAAGTTCTACCAGATCTATGACACTGAGACTGAGGAGGAAAGAGGAGGAGGAGGAGAGGAGGAGGAGGAGGACAGAGAGAACGAGACAGAGTTGGGGAGAGGAGGAGGAGGGGAGGAGGAGGAGGAGGAGAACAGAGAGAACGAGAGAGAGAAGGAGAGAGGAGGAGGGGAGGAAGACGGGAACCTGTCGGAGGACAGTGTCCGCTCCGACGGTTTGGAGGACAGACACAGGGACCACCACGGCAACCGTAACCGTGCCGATCGTATCCACGGCGACTTGTCAGAGTTGCTTGACGACCCAGGTCTGTTTCTGGACCGAGCCAGAGCCCTGCTCCGAGAACAGGCCCTTTTGGATGGGGAGAGGGAGGAGGACGAGAGAGAGGAGGGAGAGAGGGAGGGGGGGGAGGAGAGTGATTGGGGCCGAGGGGAGAGAGGGGCAGGAGGGGGGACGATGCGAGCAGAGGGGAGGCAGCTAGCCGAGACTCTGAAACAGGAGCTGAACTCTGCCATGTCGCAGGTGGTCGACACCGTGGTTAACGGGTTCAACCACAAACCCCCCAACCATCATCATCTTCAACATCATCCTCAACATCATCCTCATCACCGTGGCTCCCAAAACACCCCCTCTCCCACCAACACTGCCTCACAGGCCTCCTTCCCTCGCTTCCCCCCCCTCCCTCACCACTGACTCTCAAAGCCCCATCTTCCACTCAGCCAACCAGAGGCTGCCATGCTTCGGCGATGTCATCATCCCTAGCCCGCTGGACTCGTTCGTGGGTCTCAGCGTCCCTACGGCCGGCGACCAGACAGAAGCACTACCTCTTGTGGTCAGGAAGACCAACGCCGACCCACAACACCGGAACCCCTCTCTCCCTCCTCCTTACCCCCACCACCCCTCCCTCCATCCCTCCCCCCTCTCCGCCTCACTGGGGTTCTCCCCTCCCTCCTTCCGACACCCCTTCTCCCTCCCTCTCATGGGATACCCCTTCCAGAGTTTCCCCAAAGACCAGCGCTCCTCCCCTGAGTCCATGGACGTCTCCAGGGAAACTGTGGGGCTGCGGACCAAGATGGGGTCGGGCGGGGGCGTCCATTTTGTCTCCCACCACCACCACCACAGGCAGAGCACTCCGCCCCAACATGGAGGAGGGAGCGAGGGGCTGTCGCTCGTCAAGTCAGAGTGTGGAGAGCTCCAGGACATGGCTGACATATCGCCTTATTCAGGGAGTACCGTATCCTTTCCTAGTGAACTCCAGGTGTGTGTGTGTGTGTCTCAGTGGACGACAGATTGAGACATCTTTAGCCAGGCAGATCGACTCAAGGTTGACTTTGAAAATGGACATCTGTCCATGTCCTGAGGATGTCGGGAAAGGCCTTCAAAACCGGCCACTAGGGGCAACAGTGGCTGACACTCATTTCTATGTCATATTTTTAACCCAAACCTTAATGCGTAACTTAACCATTCGAGAATGAAATGTCTAAACTTAATGTTTTAAACCTAACCCAAAACCTTAACTTTTAACTTCAGAAAATGAAGTCAAATTGGTAAAACCTCGACATGTAGGTCTCAGCAGTGGCTGTAATAGTCCTTAACCTGTTGAGGATCTTATCCCGATCTTATCCCGGTATTGGGATTCATTGTCATGTGACCATGGCGGGGAATTCAAAACTGCAAGAGTAATCATTTCAAAAAATCAAATAATCAACTATTTTCCTCCATTTGAAAGATATATCTTCTAAATCTAACCACGCTGTCCGATTTTCAGAGGCATTACGGAGAATGCATAAAGTTAGGTTATGTGAGGAGAGTACATTGACAATAGCTGCGTGTAATGTTTAGCCAATTCAAAGAAGGGCATCAACAGACAGAAAACTAGCTAGAATTATGCACTTACCTTTGACAATCTGCATCAGATGACACTCATAGGACATTATGTTATACAATACATGCATTTTTAGTTCCATCAAGTTCATATTTATATCCAAAAACAGCATTTACAGTCGCGGTGAAATTCAGAATTTTTTTCGGCTCGAATGCACCCAGTGAATCCAGCATTACAAATCA
>NW_021822134.1:10000-12500 GCF_901001165.1 Salmo trutta | reverse complement strand
GACAGAGAGATAGGGTTGAATACATGTTAGGTAGATAGCAGAGAGACAGAGAGATAAGGAGGTAGGGTTGGATACATGTTAGGTAGATAGCAGAGAGACAGAGAGATAAGGAGGTAGGGTTGGATACATGTTAGGCAGATAGAGAGACAGAGAGATAGGGAGGTAGGGTTGGATACATGTTAGGTAGATAGAGAGACAGGGAGGTAGGGAGGTAGGGTTGGATACATGTTAGGTAGATAGCAGAGAGACAGGGAGGTAGGGAGGTAGGGTTGGATACATGTTAGGTAGATAGAGAGACAGGGAGGTAGGGAGGTAGGGTTGGATACATGTTAGGTAGATAGAGAGACAGGGAGGTAGGGAGGTAGGGTTGGATACATGTTAGGTAGATAGCAGAGAGACAGAGAGATAGGGTTGAGTACATGTTAGGTGGAAAGCAGAGAGACAGAGAGATAAGGAGGTAGGGTTGAATACATGTTAGGTAGATAGCAGAGAGACAGAGAGATAAGGAGGTAGGGTTGGATACATGTTAGGTAGATAGAGAGACAGAGAGATAGGGAGGTAGGGTTGGATACATGTTAGGTAGATAGAGAGACAGAGAGATAAGGAGGTAGGGTTGGATACATGTTAGGTAGATAGCAGAGAGACAGAGAGATAAGGAGGTAGGGTTGGATACATGTTAGGTAGATAGAGAGACAGAGAGATAGGGTTGAATACATGTTAGGTAGATAGCAGAGAGACAGAGAGATAAGGAGGTAGGGTTGGATACATGTTAGGTAGATAGCAGAGAGACAGAGAGATAGGGAGGTAGGGTTGGATACATGTTAGGTAGATAGCAGAGAGACAGAGAGATAGGGAGGTAGGGTTGGATACATGTTAGGCAGATAGAGAGACAGAGAGATAGGGAGGTAGGGTTGGATACATGTTAGGTAGATAGAGAGACAGGGAGGTAGGGAGGTAGGGTTGGATACATGTTAGGTAGATAGAGAGACAGGGAGGTAGGGAGGTAGGGTTGGATACATGTTAGGTAGATAGAGAGACAGGGAGGTAGGGAGGTAGGGTTGGATACATGTTAGGTAGATAGCAGAGAGACAGAGAGATAGGGTTGAGTACATGTTAGGTGGAAAGCAGAGAGACAGAGAGATAAGGAGGTAGGGTTGAATACATGTTAACTAGATAGCAGAGAGACAGAGAGATAGGGTTGAGTACATGTTAGGTAGATAGAGAGACAGAGAGATAAGGAGGTAGGGTTGAGTACATGTTAGGTGGAAAGCAGAGAGACAGAGAGATAGGGTTGAATACATGTTAGGTAGATAGCAGAGAGACAGAGAGATAGGGTTGGATACATGTTAGGTAGATAGCAGAGAGACAGAGAGATAGGGAGATATGTTTGAATACATGTTAGGTAGATAGAGAGACAGGGAGGTAGGGAGGTAGGGTTGGATACATGTTAGTAGATAGTCGATAGTAGATAGTAGATAGCAGAGAGACAGGGAGATTCTTATTTTAACACATTTCTGTGATATGCTTCCATTATATTCTTATGAGTACATTCAGTACTGTATTGAGTGACTACATTCAGTACTGTATTGAGTGACTACATTCAGTACTGTATTGAGTGACTACATTCAGTACTGTATTGAGTGACTACATTCAGTACTGTATTGAGTGACTACATTCAGTACTGTATTGAGTGACTACATTCAGTACTGTATTGAGTGACTACATTCAGTACTGTATTGAGTGACTACATTCAGTACTGTTGTGAGTGACTACATTCAGTACTGTATTGAGTGACTACATTCAGTACTGTATTGAGTGACTACATTCAGTACTGTATTGAGTGACTACATTCAGTACTGTTATGAGTGACTACATTCAGTACTGTATTGAGTGACTACAGTCAGTACTGTATTGAGTGACTACATTCAGTACTGTATTGAGTGACTACATTCAGTACTCTATTGAGTGACTACATTCAGTACTGTTGTGAGTGACTACATTCAGTACTGTATTGAGTGACTACATTCAGTACTCTATTGAGTGACTACATTCAGTACTGTTATGAGTGACTACATTCAGTACTGTTGTGAGTGACTACATTCAGTACTGTATTGAGTGACTACATTCAGTACTCTATTGAGTGACTACATTCAGTACTGTATTGAGTGACTACATTCAGTACTCTATTGAGTGACTACATTCAGTACTGCTATGAGTGACTACATTCAGTACTGTTGTGAGTGACTACATTCAGTACTGTTATGAGTGACTACATTCAGTACTGTATTGAGTGACTACATTCAGTACTGTATTGAATGACTACATTCAGTACTCTATTGAGTGACTACAGTCAGTACTGTTATGAGTGACTACATTCAGTACTGTATTGAGTGGCTACATTCAGTACTGTATTTAGTGACTACATTCAGTACTGTATTGAGTGACTACATTCAGTACTGTTGTGAGTGACTACATTCAGTACTGTTATCAATCAATCAAA
>NW_021822134.1:5000-7500 GCF_901001165.1 Salmo trutta | reverse complement strand
CACTAATACTACTACTAACAATACGAATAATACGAATAATACCACTAATAATAATAATAATACTAATACTAATAATACTACTACTAATAATAATACTAATACTACTACTAATACTAATACTACTAATACCACTACTAATAATACTACTAATACTAATTCCACTAAAACCAATAATACTAATACTAATAATACCACTAATACTAATAATACTAATACTACTACTAATACTAATACTACTAATACTACTAATAATAATAATACTAATACTAATTATACTAATACTAATAATACTAATACCGATAATACTAATAATACTAATTATACTACTAATACTGATAATAATAACACTAATACTACTACTAACAATACTACTAATACAAATAATACTAATACTGATAATACTAATGCTAATACTAATACTACTAATAATAATACTACTACTAATAATAATACTAATAATAATACTAATACTAATATTACTAATACTAATACTACTAATAATACTACTAATACTAATACTAATAATAGGCCACATGTTGTGTCTGGCTTCCTCTCCTCTCTCTCTCTGGCCTCCTCTCTTCCTCTCTCTCTCTGGCCTCCTCTCCTCCTCTTTCTCTCTCTCTCTGGCCTCCTTTCCTCCTCTCTCTCTCTGGCCTCCTCTCCTCCTCTCTCTCTCTCTAGCCTCCTTTACTCCTATCTCTCTCTGGCCTCCTCTTTTCCACTCTCTCTGGCCTCCTCTCCTCCCCTCTCTCTCTGGCCTCCTCTCCTTCTCTCTCCTTCTGGCCTCCTCTCCTCCTCTCTCTCTCTGGCCTCCTCTCCTCCCCTCTCTCTCTGGTCTCCTCTCCTCCCCTCTCTCTCTGGGCCTCCTCATCTCTGCTCTCTCTGGCCTCCTCTCCTCCTCTCTCTGGCCTCATCTCCTCTCTCTCTGGCCTCCTCTCCTCCTCTCTCACTGGCCTCCTCTCCACCTCTCTCTCTGGCCTCCTCTCCTCCACTCCTCTTCTCTCTCTCTCTGGCCTCCTCTCCTCCTGTCTCTCTGGCCTCCTCTCCTCCTCACTCTCTGGCCTCTCCTCTTCTCTCTCTCTGGCCTCTCCTCTTCTCTCTCTCTGGCCTCCTCCCCTCCTCTCTCTCTCTGGCCTCCTCTCCTCCTCTCTCTTTGGCCTCCACTCCACCTCTCTCCCTAGCTCAAATCAAATCAAAGTTTATTGGTCACCTACACAGATTTGCAGATGTTATCGCAGGTGCAGTGAAATGCTTGTGTGTTTCTAGCTCCAACAGTAATACCTAGCAATATGCTTGTGTTTGTAGCTCCAACAGTAATACCTAGCAATATGCTTGTGTTTGTAGCTCCAACAGTAATACCTAGCAATATGCTTGTGTTTGTAGCTCCAACAGTAATACCTAGCAATATGCTTGTGTTTGTAGCTCCAACAGTAATACCTAGCAATATGCTTGTGTTTGTAGCTCCAACAGTAATACCTAGCAATATGCTTGTGTTTGTAGATACAGAAACACAAGCATATTGCCCCACAGAGCTGGATGATATGACCAATAAATCTAGGCCTAATTAATTGGTAAACTGTTTGAATCATGGAAATAGAATGATTCATACAATTTTATAGTTAGAATATAGTGGGCAGTACCTTGAATACATTGTTGTTTGACATGACAACGAATGAATAAGCCAGGGAGGAATTATTGACAGGGTATGAAAAAGAATGTTGGTCAGTGTTTCCAGGGGAACCTAATTAGATGTTACATTACATGTTTTCTGACCTCATGCAGCTAGCTAGCTAAAATATTCATGCTTTGCCTATTCCTCTCTGATCTAGAAGATACCGTTTCACAAACAACATGGTTATCTAAGCCTACATCAGCACTGGTATCAGGCTGTATTAGCTAGCTACGTTTGCTCTGACTCTTAGTACATTTAGCAAGCTAGCTAGCCAGCTAAGTATCAATTAGCAATTTATTTTAGCTTGAACTTGCTAAGAAAAGACAAACTAGCAAACAGTAAAATACACAAACTATTTAATAGTGTAATTATAGAACGCTTGTAGAAAGCAGCACAATTGTTACCAACATTTCCCTGCGTCTATCTGACTGAACGGCAAGAAAGTGATTGTGACTTTGTGTTCATTCCTTGAGTGACAGGGGGCAGGGCTTGGCGAGGGAGGGGTGGGGCTTGGTGTAAAAGGGGGCTTGGTGATGGAGGGGGTGGGGCTTGGTGTGGAAGGGGGCAGGGCTTGGCGAGGGAGGGGTGGGGCTTGGTGTAGAAGGGGGCTTGGTGATGGAGGGGGTGGGGCTTGGTGTGGAAGGGGGCAGGGCTTGGCGAGGGAGGGGTGGGGCTTGGTGTGGAAGGGGGCAGGGCTTGGTGTGAGTTTCACATCACATTTACAAAACAAACCTTAAAATACTGTTATAGAAGGTAAACTAAAAACCCAAACCAGTTCCTACACCAATACTGGTATATAATAAAATAGGTTTCAGTCCCAGGCCCTGA
>NW_021822134.1:0-2500 GCF_901001165.1 Salmo trutta | reverse complement strand
TCTCCTCTTTACTCCTCTCCTCTCCACTCCTCTCCTCCTCTCCTCTCCTCTCCTCTCCTCTTTACTCCTCTCCTCTCCTCTCCTCTCTACTCCTCTCCTCTCCTCTCCTCTCCTCTCTACTCCTCTCCTCTCCTCTCCACTCCTCTCCTCTTTACTCCTCTCCTCTCCTCTCCTCTCCTCTTTACTCCTCTCCTCTCCACTCCTCTCTACTCCTCTCCTCTTTACTCCTCTCCTCTCCACTCCTCTCCTCCTCTCCTCTCCTCTCCTCTCCTCTCCTCTCCTCTCCTCTCTACTCCTCTCCTCTCCTCTCCTCTCCTCTCTACTCCTCTCCTCTCCTCTCCTCTCCTCTCCTCTTTACTCCTCTCCTCTCCTCTCCTCTCCTCTCCTCTCCTCTCCTCTCCTCTCCTCTCTACTCCTCGCCTCTCCTCTCCACTCCTCTCCTCTTTACTCCTCTCCTCTCCTCTCCTCTCCTCTTTACCCCTCTCCTCTCCACTCCTCTCTACTCCTCTCCTCTTTACTCCTCTCCTCTCCTCTCCACTCCTCTCCTCCTCTCCTCTCCTCTCCTCTCCTCTCCTCTCCTCTCCTCTCCTCTCCTCTCCTCTCTACTCCTCTCCTCTCCTCTCCTCTCCTCTCCTCTCTACTCCTCTCCTCTCCTCTCCTCTCTACTCCTCTCCTCTCCTCTCCTCTCCTCTCCTCTTTACTCCTCTCCTCTTTACTCGTCTCCTCATTACTCCTCGCTTCTTTACAGTATTCACAGTGACATAGTAACACAGTATTCACAGTGACATAGCAACACAGTATTCACAGTGACATAGTAACACAGTGACATAGCAACACAGTATTCACAGTGACATAGTAACACAGTGACATAGCAACACAGTATTCACAGTGACATAGCAACACAGTAACACAGTGACATAGCAACACAGTATTCACAGTGACATAGCAACACAGTAACACAGTGACATAGCAACACAGTATTCACAGTGACATAGCAACACAGTATTCACAGTGACATAGTAACACAGTATTCACAGTGACATAGCAACACAGTAACACAGTGACATAGTAACACAGTATTCACAGTGACATAGTAACACAGTTACACAGTGACATAGCAACACAGTGACATAGTAACACAGTATTCACAGTGACATAGCAACACAGTATTCACAGTGACATAGTGACACAGTATTCACAGTGACATAGTAACACAGTATTCACAGTGACATAGCAACACAGTATTCACAGTGACATAGTAACACAGTATTCACAGTGACATAGTAACACAGTTACACAGTGACATAGCAACACAGTGACATAGTAACACAGTATTCACAGTGACATAGCAACACAGTATTCACAGTGACATAGTGACACAGTATTCACAGTGACATAGTAACACAGTATTCACAGTGACATAGCAACACAGTATTCACAGTGACATAGTAACACAGTATTCACAGTGACATAGTAACACAGTATTCACAGTGACATAGCAACACAGTATTCACAGTGACATAGTAACACAGTATTCACAGTGGCATAGCAACACAGTATTCACAGTGACATAGTAACACAGTATTCACAGTGACATAGTAACACAGTATTCACAGTGACATAGTAACACAGTATTCACAGTGACATAGCAACACAGTATTCACAGTGACATAGTAACACAGTATTCACAGTGACATAGCAACACAGTATTCACAGTGACATAGTAACACAGTATTCACAGTGACATAGTAACACAGTATTCACAGTGACATAGTAACACAGTATTCACAGTGACATAGCAACACAGTATTCACAGTGACATAGTAACACAGTATTCACAGTGACATAGTAACACAGTATTCACAGTGACATAGCAACACAGTATTCACAGTGACATAGCAACACAGTATTCACAGTGACATAGCAACACAGTAACACAGTGACATAGCAGCACAGTATTCACAGTGACATAGTAACACAGTATTCACAGTGACATAGTAACACAGTATTCGCAGTGACATAGTAACACAGTATTCACAGTGACAGTAGTACACAGTAACACCGTGACATAGCAAACAGTGGACATAGTAACACAGTATTCACAGTGACATAGCAACACATTATTACACCAGTGACATCGTGACACCAGTATTCTACCAGGGACATAGTAACCCATGATTCACAGTGACATGATTAATCGCTTTTTGCAACTTATCATTGCCGTATCTTCCACATGTGACATATGTATAGCATCTAGTTTATTCAACAGTGACATAGTAACACAGTATTCACAGTGACATAGCAACACAGTATTCACAGTGACATCAGTCACACAGTATTCAACAGTGACATAGCAACCACAATATTCACAGTGACATAGCAACACAGTATTACACAGTGAATAGTAAACAGTATTCACAGTGACATAGCAACCACAGTATCACAGTGACATAGCAACACAGTATTCACAGGGACATAGTAACACAATATTCACAGTGAC